>NC_047112.1:83730585-83854750 GCF_902500255.1 Thalassophryne amazonica
TATCAGAGCAACCTGGGCTCTCATACCACCTGAGCAGTGCCACAGACAGATCGACTCCATGCCACGCCACATTGCTGCAGTAATTCAGGCAAAAGGAGCCGCAACTATGTATTGAGTGATGTACATCCTCATACTTTTCATGTTCATACTTTTCAGTTGGCCAACATTTCTAAAAATTCTATTTTTGTATTGGTCTTAAGTAATATTCTAATTTTCTGAGATACTGAATTTGGGATTTTCATTCGTTGTCAGTTATAATCATTAAAATTAAAAGAAATAAACATTTGAAATATATCAGTCTGTGTGTAATGAATATAATATTCAAGTTTCACTTTTTGAATGGAATTACTGAAATAAATCAACTTTTTCATGATATTCTAATTATATGACCAGCACCTGTACAGTTGTATGTAAAAGTTTGGGCACCCCTGATGATTTCCATGATTTTCCTTTATAAATCATTGGGTGTTTGGATCAGCAATTTCAGTTAAATATATTATATAGCAGACATACACAGTGATATTTAAGAAGTGAAATGAAGTTTATAGGATTTACAGAAAGTGTCCAATAATTCTTTAAACAGAATTAGGCAGGTGCATAAATTTGGGCACCCCAACAGAAAAAATACATCAATATTTAGTAGAACCTCCTTCTGCAGAAATAACAGTCTCTAAACACTTCCTATAGCTTCCAATGAGAGTCTGGATTCTGATTGAAGGTATTTTGGACCATTCCTCTTTACAAAACATCTCAGGTTTGTTGGTTTCCGAACATGGACAGCCCGATTAAAATCACACCACAGATTTTCAATAATATTCAGGTCGTAGGAGTGAGATGGCCTTTCCAGAACATTGTACTTGTTCCTCTGCATGAATGCCTTAGTAGATTTTGAGCAGTGTTTAGGGTCATTGTCTTGTTGAAAGATCCAGCCCCGGCGCAACTTCAACTTTGTCACTGATTCACGAACATTGTTCTCGAAAATCTGCTGTTATTGACTAAAATCCATGTAACCCTCAACTTTAACAAGATTCCCAGTACCTGCACTGGCCACACAGCCACACAGCCACACAACATGATGTTTCGAGGCTCTCATGTTGCCACTCATTTGAAGAGATGCAAAGAGGAAAACATTTGCAAAAAATGACCTCCTTAAATACCCTTTCTCATGATTGGATTCATCTGTGTAAGGAGGTCAAGGGTGAATGAGCTTACCAAACCGATTTTGTCTTCCAATAATTAGTGCTAAATGTATTCAAATCAATAGAAAGACAGGGGTGCCCAAATTTATGGACCTGCCTAATTTTGTTTAAATAATTATTGCATACTTCCTGTAAATAGTAGAAACTTCATTTCACTTCTCAAATATCAGTGTTCCTCTGCTATATGATAGATTTAACTGAAATTTCTGATCCAGACAACCAATGATTTATGAAGGAAAATCATGAAAATTATCAGGGGTACCCAAACGTTTGCATACAACTGTATATAAGCATACCAAACGGCAAATGTCAGCTCTTCCCGATTTCTGCGTGATTGAAGCCATACGCACACACGCATGCACACAGAGGCCACTTGGCTGTTGCTATTATTATTATTATTATTATTATTATTATTATTATCATTATTATTATTATTGTTGTTGTTGTTGTTGTAAATCAAATAGTTTTGTTGCTTGAAAGGTTTGCTTTTTCTTCAGTTGAGGTCTGGCAACATGAGCAGTGGGTGTGACCACAAAAGAACCATATCAGGTGTGCAGAAGAAGAAATTCTTTTTAGAACTGATCTCCTGCTGGTTTGACACCATCTGACCATGTGGCTGACTGATTTTTTCTTGGTGTCTGACTTCAAGGCTCTTCTCCTTTTACTCTTTCTCTTCCTACTCTTCGTAGACTACCTCAAAAACAGGAATCCTCCGAATTATCCTCCAGGTCCCCTACGTCTCCCATTCGTGGGGAATTTCTTCAGTGTTTACAGCAAACATCCACACGTTTCTTTCACAAAGGTAAAGTTTTTCGTGCAAAAGCCGTTTACGTTTTCATCAGGAACCAAAAGTTATTTTATTACGAAATATTTTTTAAGCGTTTTCAGATTCTGTTTTACTTTCCAGTTTTTCATCTTGATTTCTTGACAAGTCACAGAAAGGGTATTTCCACTTAAATAGTTTAAGTTTATTCATTTTTTTAAAAATCATTAAACTTTTATAAATTCAACAATGTATTTAAAAAATACATTTGGAATGTTTTCTGTTTTTTTTTAATTCAAAACCTATTTTTCCATTTTACAACCTTTTCTTATTTTAAGATCGTATTTTTAACCCCTTAACGCCTGAATTTATATAGCTGTATATAAAAAATGTTTTGTGTGTGTTTTTGCCTTTAAGTAGATGGTAAATAATGTTGAGATTATTAATTTCACTTTTGCACAAAAAATAAATAGTAATTTTGGTATTTTGGTAATAATTTATGTTATAATGTTATAATAATAATACTGGTATGTTGCACATTTGCAACAACAGGCATACTGGGTCAATTGGTATGCTGCATATTTGAATCAAATATTGTAGCATATATGCGACAATAGGCGTTAGGGGTTAATGTCAGATCTTCTGTCCATTATTTTGCTGAGGTGTGGGTTGCATGATGTTGCCTCTGGTATGCTCAGGCTCAGAGTCATGTTGAGAATTGCGGCCCTCAAAAAGACCTGGCCCGTATTCACAAGGCGTCTCAGAGTCCATTCAGAGAGTTAACCTCTGATCCAGTAAGTGTCTGAGAGCAGGTCTGAGCAAGGAGGGGACAGAAACTTTTATCTTTGTGAGGAGGCGGATTTGACCCCATTGCTTGGTATGACACAGTCATCTAAGAGCTGTGATTGGTTGTCACAAATAGAGACAGAGAAAAAAACAAATGCACTCCGCACCCCAAGTTATTGATGGACAGCAAAATCAGCTGATCATATAACCTGAACTGTGTTAAGAAATGTGTAATCGTGAAAATAATTTGTCATGATGAGGAAACTCAGCAAAATTAAATGACTTGTTAAACAGTTTCAAAATGTTTGCACATACCTCATTCACATGCCGTTTACTATACTGATTAGCTTATTGTTGTGTTTACTCCCCATGCTGGTAATTGCACACAATGGAATTATCGGGTCACAATGGAAAGAAGTGCATCTGTTGCTTTTTTGTGTTACCCTGTATATTAATGTATTTTAGTTTTTACATTTTTAAATGAATTAAATAAAATCAAATTCCAAGTGATGAGTGTGAGAAGCGGAGGTATAGTGAGGAAAATAAGTATTTGAACACCCTGCGATTTTGCAAGTTTTCCCATTTAGAAATCATGGAGGGGTCTGAAATTTTCATCTTAGGTGCATGTCCACTGTGAGAGACATAATCTAAAAAATAAATGCCGGAAATCACAATGTATGATTTTTTTAATAATTCATTTGTATGTTACTGCTGAACACCTGTGAAAATCAATGTTAATATTTGGTACAGTAGCCTTTGTTTGCAATTACAGAGGTCAAACGTTTCCTGTAGATTTTCACCAGGTTTGCACACACTGCAGCAGGGATGCTGGTCCACTCCTCCATACAGATCTTCTCCAAATCTTTCAGGTTTGGAGTTTCAGCTCCCTCCAAAGATTTTCTATTGAGTTCAAGTCTGGAGACTGGCCAGGCCACTCCAGGACCTTGAATGCTTTTTATGGAGCCCCTCCTTAGTTGCCCTGGCTGTGTGTTTGGGTCATTGTCATGCTGGAAGACCCAGCCATGACCCATCTTCAATGCTCTTACTGAGGGAAGGAGGTTGTTTGCCAAAATCTCGCAATACATGACCCCATCCATCCTCCCTTCAATACGGTGCAATCGTCCTGTCCCCTTTGCAGAAGAGCACCCACAGAGCATTTGGACACTTGATCTCACCAGACCACATGTTGGTCTCTCCAGAGGATCATACACCCAGCCATCAGGTGATGCTCCAAGCCACGGTGCATCTGGATGAATAATTAGAATACATGGTGTTAGGTTGAGGTTCTTCATGGTCGCATAATCTTCTAAAGCTCCTGCTTCCATGTTGAGCCCTCTCCTCATCAGTGCAGTTTGTCTTGTGCCCTGGATGATCCTCTCTGCCAGATTCTCTGCAGCTTTGTCTCCTCGCACATGACAAACCTCTCGAAGTGTGATGCTGTTAGCCTCTCTCTTCGAAGAAGATGCCACTCTGGTGTTGCACTTTGTTTTCTGGGTTGAGGCTTCAATGTGCGGGATTGATAAAAGTTGATGTACAGTGAGCGCACATGAACAGCTCCTGGGATGTTGCACAAACTACAGTCACTTGGAGAATATGGGTAGTCATCAAGCGGTAGTCTTGGAAAAGGCGGGGCATCATGGTGCATGGTAAGTCCTTGAGGAGATGGTGGAGGATGATGATTAGGACAGGATGCAGCTAGCTTGAACTTTACCAAACACTGAATCAACGAGAGGTTTGTCAGCTGATATGTTCATGCCTGCAGATATCTGGGAGTTCTCTGGCTTAAAAGCAGCATAGTGAGCTGCAGGGTTCAGAGTTGAAGGAGCTGGACGCTCACCCCGGTATGCTCTGTAGTGTGTTGATCTGGGGGGGGGAAAAAAAATGATGTATAGTATTTAATTAATGTATCTTATTTATTGACTTATTATTTATTTATTAACTATTTGCTAACTTATTTATTGACTGATTCTATTTAACTATTTGCTAACTTATTTATTAACTTATTCTATTTAACTATTTGTTAACTTATTAACTTATTCTATTTATTAACTATTTGCCAACTTATTTAATTATTAACTTATTTTATTTATTAACTTTAAATTAACTTATTTCTTGACTTATTATCTATAAAGGCATACATCTTTGCTATAACTCATCTTAAGGTGATTTTGTTATTAGGTGCTGAGCCAATTAAATTAAATTGAAAAGTGAAAGAAACCTTATTCCAGTGGTTGCAGTAGCCCCTGGTTTGGCTTTAACAACTACCATGTTGTCCACTGGGCCAGGCTTTAAACCCTGTAAAATAACAAATTGTTAATAACAAAAACTATTGCAACTGAAATGGTACAACATTCAGTAATTTCAACCATGGTCCGAGGTTTATGCCACTTTTGCTCTGTTTCGGTGCATGACAGGACAGGTGGGACTACTGACATTCCACTCTCTGAGTAATGTGCAGTCTGATAGAGCAGGGCAACCAAATGATTACATAATGCCCTGCCAGCCACACAAGAACAGGAACTCCTTGCCATCACAACTTGAGATGAATCACGCAGGGCCATCTGCAGTATACTTTAAAAAAAAAAAAATCAGACAATTTAAGTGTAAAGGCAGCTGAGTAGTTGAAATAACAAATTACGAGGTCTATTATAAAAGAAACCGACAGTTTTATAAAGAAAAAAAGAACTATATGGATTTGAATCACGTGCGATTACACCAGCCAAGCTTGAACCCTCGTGCGCATGCGTGGGTTTTTTCACGCGTCGGTGACGTGATTCGCCTGTGGGCAGGCTTTGAGTGAGCACTGGTCCAGCCCTCTCAGCTGAAATCCTTTGTCTGAGACGCTGCTGGAGACGGCGCGTGTTGCTTTATCTAAATTTTTTCAGGACCTGTGAGGGATATCCGAGTGGACACTATTCGAGAAATTCTGCTGGTTTTCGGTGAAAAGTTTAACGGCTGATGAGAGGTTGTGGAGTTCTTTCGCTTTAAGGACAGCTCACAAAGCGGATCGGCGCGGCGCGGTCCGAGGTGGTGTCCGTCTGGCTGTTTGGAGCTGAAAACATCCTAATTTAAGGCTCTGTTCACCCAGGACGTCGTCAGAGAACAGAGAAGTTTCAGAAGAAGTCGGCATGAGGAGTTTATGCGGACATTCCACTGTTAAAAGAGATTTTGTAATGATAAAACGTGCAGGCAAATTCGCCGAGTCAGTTCCGTGACGACGCTGCAAATCCGTCTGCGCCGCAACAGGAAAAACACCTCCGTGTTGAAAACCATTTGTAAAATTCAGGCGGCTTTTGATGGCTTTCAACAAGTGAGTATGTGAGAAATTGTTTAACAGCTGGGCATGTTCCAGCTTGTCCGTTAAGGTTTCCAATGGAGGTGTTTTTCCTGTGGCGACCCCCGCGGTCGGGTCCGGCCCGACATGCGAATCTGCCCGCACGTTCTTTCATTACAAAATCTCCTTTAACAGTGGAATGTCTGCATAAACTCCTCATGCCGACCTCTTCTGAAACTTCTCTGTTCTCTGACGACGACCTGGGTGAACAGAGCCTGAAATGTGGAAGTTTTCAGCTTGAAACAGCGAGATGACGCCGCCTCGGAGCGCAGATCGCCGTCAGGTGCCGTGGGTCGTCCTTAAAGCGACACTTACACACCAAAATCTCTCATCAGCCGTTAAAATTTTCACTGAAAACCAGCTGAATTTATCAAATGGTGTCCACTCAGCTGTGCCTTACAGTTTTTGAAAAAATTTTTATCAAACAAAGCAGCAGTCTCTGAGCCATTCCTAAACAATGAAAAAAACGACGAGAGGGTGGGCGACTCCTCACTCAAAGCCTGCCCACAGGCGAATGACGTAACCGACAGGCGTGAAAAAACTCTCGCATGCCCACGAGGGTTCAAGCATGTCTGATGTAATCACACGTGATTCAAATCCATATGGTTTTTGAAAAAAATAATAAGGTCGGATACTTTTCTAACAGACCTCATATATGAACTGGGATAGTTTAAGTCAAAGAAGAAAACAGATCACATATTTTTAAATAAAACACACTCCTAATTATACTCAGTTTGCCCATGATCTGCATCACCATTTCAGCTGAATTCAGAGCTCATCTTAAATATAAATGTTTTAGAACGTAGAACAACAGAACAAGTCCAACCGGACTATGAACGTGACAGTTTGACAGCTCATCGTACTCTCAGTGTGTGTGGAGCCTCTGACTTCTTCATGGACCGATAACACAGCGCTCTAATGGTCACTTCTCCTAACAGACTGTTTTTACCTGACACTGAAACATTACAAATACATCATGTGATATCATTAAACGCGTTAACATAAGTCTATAGGTGAGCTATCATTGTGAAAAGTCTGAAACATTTTCTCAAGTTACGAGTTAGCGTTAGCATTAGCATTAGCAACTTACCTTCAAAGCCGGTTATATATCACATAAAATTTAAATCCCTTCTCCATCAGGCTCTGGGGTGTTGAGGCAGACAACCTGACAATCCGCCTCACATCATTTACTGATACTTGCGGAAGCTCCAGTAAACAGCGTGAAAACTCTGTAACCTCAGCCATGTTTGAAGTGCGCTCTTCTATTGTGTTGCCTCCACCGGAAGTTCCGCCGCAATCGAAGGTGGAATGCGGAAATAGACCGTGCATATAGACCATACAGCAGAATGGGGAACCTCAGGGTGTGAGCAGGGTTTCCCAGGTGTCATACAGCGCCCCCTGCTGTTGTTTTCAGTCACAGTTGAGCTGGTCCAGCTATCCAGTGTTATGATTCTTCAAGAGAACTTCATTATTTCGGACAGGTTTTTTTTTATAATTATTTAACTAATGTACATAACTCTGCACACAGGGCTTATAGGAGCTCATTTAAGCAGAGATTGTTGATTGTTTTATTGTTGTTCATGTCTGGTAATGTGCAGCCTAATCCTGGCCCTGGCTTTGATACACCTGCAGATTTTAAAGCAAGATCTGGTTTTGGCTTTCTCCATCTTAATGTAAGATGCTTGGTTAACAAAATGGACTTAATTCGAATCTGGGCACATTCTACAGATGTGGATATTATGATTCTATTTGAAACTTGGCTTAAATCTGCTACAGATAAGGACATTCATATCGATGGTTACAAGGTTTTTAGGGCAGATCGACCCAGGCGGGGTGGAGGTGTTGCAGTTTTTATCAAAAATAGGTTCCATGTGAATGTATTGGTCTCAAAGTCTAGTAAAGCAGTAGCACTGGACATTAAGGTATCTAAAAACTTGCACTTAACTGTTGTTGGCTGTTACAGGATGCCATCAGCTCACAGTACTGCTCTCATTTCCTTAATACAGCTTTTGTCAGAGCTGAAATTCAATGAAATTGTTGTTGCTGGGGATTTTAATCTGAACTGGTTGCAACCAGTATCCGATGAGTTTAAAGCCCACTGTGATGCACTGAATCTTTCTCAAATTGTCGGCAGTCCCACAAGACCAAACCCCAAAAATCCAGAAAAATCTACTTTAATCAAATTAGTTTTGACTAACGTTCCACATAAATATACTCCTGCTTCAATATTTGCAAATGACTTGAGTGATCATTGTGTCATTGTAATTGGAAGAGATACAAAAATACCTAAAACAAAGCCTCGCATTATCATAAAGCGCAATATGAAACATTTTTCAGAGCAGAGTTTCTACCACATTTTGTACAGTTTTGATTGGGATAGGATTTATTTGATTGCTGATGTTGAAAATGCCTGGAAGTATTTTTATGATGGTTTTAACAGCATTCTTCTGTTATCGTATTATTAAATTGATACCGGTTGTGGATTTCTGCAATACTATTGGTCGTGCTGCTGACACTGTTTACTTTATATTATATTACAGCCTAATTGTTTATACTATGTTTGTGTTCTGTCTATTCGGTATTTATTCTCTTTATTATTAATTTTCATTATGGCTGCTGAGACCTGAGTAAGTAATTTAGTTCTTTTATGTTTTACATGGTTAAAATGACAATAAAGAATCCGACTGCATACGCACAACATCTCATGCGTTTCCACCAGTGGTGGGCACGGATAACCAAAAAATTAACTTTGATAACAGATAATCTTTGATAAAGCTAAAACGATAAACCACCCAAAAATGTTGCGGGAGTTACAGATAACCAATAAATTCCAGTATTGTCTCCAGTACACTTGCAACTACTGTAGTAACAAGCTGATTTGGACTTTTAACACCACGATTGCTTCTGGAAGCATCAGAGTTGACGACAGACCCAAACAATGAGTCAGCACTTCTGTCAGCATCCTGCCCCTTGTGGAAGCTCCTGTTGACTACCTGGTTTCCAGCACAGAAGCAAGCTGAGAGGAGCCACAAAGCTCAATGCTCTAATCAATCACAATGCTCACATCAGGCGGAGGTCTTGGAAAATAAAGCAGTGCTGAGTTATGGTTTGGTGTATAAATAAAATGAATACTGATAGAATAACTCCACCAATGTCAATTCTGTCATTTGTGCAAAGTTAAAATATAACATATTAGATATTTAGATGTACCTTAGTATACTAGCATAGTTCCACCTTAGAATTGGAATATAATATATAAGATATACCTTACTGAATTTTCATATATCTTTTAATGTTGAATAATCCACTAATTCTGAAGTTTTGTAACAAACACAGACAGATGGCATTCTGGGTAAAATGTGCCTCCGCTAACACTGATTGGTTGACTCATTCATTATGTAAACCAACACGTTAATGTGAGGTGTGTCGTGTGTTGGTGTTTACAGATAAATGTGCTTTTGTAAAATATGCCATTTTTTATTTGTAAAAAAAAAAGGCATTTTCAAAAAAAAAAAAAAAAAAACGTCTGATATAACTGGTGTTAAAATAAATAGAACACTGCCATGATCTACTGGTGCCAGTACGAGTTTTGGCCCTTTTTCAGCTGATTTTTCATTCATGCGAGAATTCTTTGGATCGCACCGAGTTTCAGGTTAATTGCGCGTCCTGCATCATTTAGTATACATGGAGTAACGAACTGCATTTAACATCTCACAACCACCTCCTGATCGCCAATCGTATGTGATGTAATTTTGAGACATTCTTTTTGCGAAATCCACACAGATCCACAAACAAATGCCTACTGATTCGCAAATACACACTCACGCACACTGGATATCCACTAGATGGCAGTGTGGTTCCATTCATTGATGTGGCAAGCTGAAACTATATGCTCCCGGATGAGAGAAGACCGACATGATGACAGGTGTTTTACCAAAACACCCATCATCATTTTATACAACAACACATCATAATTTTAAAAAATAATTGACCTTGCAGACAATATCACCACATACATACCCATCCATCAGATGCCTCCATTATGGTAATGTGAAATGATTTACTCTGAAATGTCGGTCTTCTCTCATCCGGGAGCATATAGTTTCAGCTTGCCGCATCAATGAATGGAACCACACTGCCATCTTGTGGATATCCAGTGTGCGTGAGTGTGTATTTGTGAATCAGTAGGCATTTGTTTGTGGATCTGTGTGGATGTCTCAAAATTAAGTCACAGAGGAAAGCGATGAATGCGTGTAATTGGTGATCCACAAATGCTGAAACTCAATTCACAAATACAATTTCCAGTTTCACAAATGTAATTTTTTTTTTTTTTTTTTTTTTTTACAAATTAAGTTTTATATTTGCAAATACAACATTATTTGCAAAGAACAATTTACAAGTTACAAATATGAAATTTGTATTTGTGGATATCTGAACACATTTGCAAATCAATGATTATTTGTAGATCACCCTGAGTGCATTTACAAATATTAATGAGACAATTTTAACCCCATATTCAAGTCCCTACTTCACCAGACTGTGAATTCCTCTGATTATATTGGATTGTGGATCTATTGGACTACTATTGGATTAACCATGGAATTGATCAGCTGGTCTCTGAACGCTATTGACACCATTTTTTTTCGACAAGAAGGTCAGGACCGGGGGATCCTACCTTCCCAGATGGAACGTATTCTGCGGGCTATGTTCTCGATTCCTGGAGTTCCTGGCATGTGGCATGCTTGGCGCCTTTCTCCGTTAAGGACGTCGAGGATTTATTCATTTTTGGTCTTATGGTAGCAGGGTTGGTACTTTTTGGCTTATGTGCTGCCCTGATCTACCGGAAAATTGGCAAGACGGCGGCATCAAGAACCACGGCCCCTCGCTTGTCCGTCATGATTAACAAGGTTGGCAAGGCAGTGCATTCTCAGACTGCGATGACTCTTGAACTCAGACGCAAATTGGATGACATCTTGGAGCAGATGCGTGCCTTGCAGTTGAAGTTGAAGATTTCAGAGGCTGGTGAATATTCTTAATTCATTATTGGGATTTGGTTGTGCAAGTGAAACTGTTAAAAAGTGTTTTTCACTGCTCAAACCATAACATTACAGGCTTATCAAGCCTGAAGGTCAAATTGCGCGACTGCTTTCCTCCAGAGGAATTGTTTTCGGCCTGGGGAACATTGGCATTCTTATCTCAACTCACAAAGACAATAAACTGTTTTTCACAAGACTGAAGCATGCTACATTCCCTCCCCCCACCCGCCTCCCTGCCCCCAGCAACACTCCCCTTTCCGGCGCCTGCTTATCGTCACTCCCTTCCCCTTCAGCGGGGGCGGTGCAGTTTTAGCTGCAGCCCACGTTCCCCCCCCCCCCCCCCCGCCAAAGCTGACGGCTGTGCATCTCAGGGTTGCTGCGTGGCCTTCACCCACTTGCCTCAATTCGGATAACGGACTTCTTCAAACTTAGTGCACATAAACAATGTCAAATGTGTATGTGATGTCTTTAATTCTGATGTGTGCCATTATTACGGTAAACAAGCAATAACTGTGGACTGATTGCTGTCTGAGGTAACTGGAGTGTAAATATAATTTCTCCACTGTGAGATCAATAAAGTATATATCTATATCTATCTAAACCAAGAGAGTTTTAGGCACTAGAGTTTAATGCTGTTGTCCGTGAAGCCTGATCAGGGTGTCTCAAATGCATTTCTCCTGTCGTGAACATACCGAGATTACCCTAGCCTACCCACAATGCACCTGGACACAGCATTTCCGCACTAAAACCTTAAAAAGTAGTGCATTACTTTAAAACTAAAACATATATCTGATATTTTCACTTTATAAAACTGGCGTTAATTTAAATAACTTGTCCGAAATTAGTTTGAGTAAAATTTGAACCATAAGTTAAAAATGTATGCCTCTGGATGACTTGGGTGATATTGCCCGCCTCAGTATGGGGTTAAAAGACATGAGGGTTTTTTTTTTTTTTGTTATTTTTGTTTGTTTTTGGTGACCAGTTGTCCTTTGCCTGCAGAGGAGAGCGGTTTCTTCTAGAAACCTCTCTCTTCTGCTTGTAGAGGGTAGAATGACACAAAACATTTAACTTGTAGGTGCTCAACTGATTTTAAGTTTTAAGTGTTTGTAGCTGTTCAGCTTTGTTTACTACGTTAACGGTCTAAAAATTATCGGACAAAAATTTATTAGAAGATAATTTCGTCTGATAATGGTTTTCAAAGTTATCTGAAAAGATAATCCGATAATGAAAACATTATCTTCGATAATTATCGGATTATCGGAACTGTGCCCACCACTGGTTTCCACGGTTTGATTGTTAAAGTAAGCACTTAAATGGAGCGGCTCACATGATGCACGTTTGTCTCTGAGCAACCAAAACCTATTATGTGCTCAATACATTTATTTTTATTGTTATGAACCACACCCATTATGATACACAGGATGTCATGTCTGGTATCATGTCTCTGTACACACTTGACAGGTTAGCAGAGCGCAGACACATTTCATGCATGAACTAATCAAACTTGGGCCATAATTAACTTTCACAAACAGAATTTTTTAAGATGGCACTGCCGATGCAGCTGCTTGTTACTTCAGCTCTGCCCCCTCTTTTCCTACTTTCGCTATTTTTAATACTTCTTAATAGTGCTTTATTGTTTTTATTTGCAGTAGGTGGTACCCTGTGCAAGTGTGCACATGGGAAACCCACTTTTGTAACTCTTGTAATTAGTTTTCTGCTTCTTGCTGCACTATTTGAGACAGCGCGGCGAAATCCCTTTGTCTGCGACCTTGAACGTCCCATTGTTTATAGCCGGGATCAGCTGCTTGGACTAAGAGACTCTATGTACAGTGGGCCGGGTCCCCACTATGCTGAGCACCTGGACATACCTGGAGACATACGGAGGAGATGGAGAGGCTGCAGGGGTGGATGGACAAAGCGGGGGAAGGACTTATATTCCATCTGTGGTCATGGAGAATGTAAGTTCTCTCTGCAACAAGACAGAGGAGCTAGCAGCTCTAACCCGTTTCCAGATGCTGTATAAGGGCTGCAGTCTCATGTGCTTCACGGAGACGTGGTTGGATGAACATGGACCAGACTCGGTCATTAACATGGAGGGCTTTACACTCATCCGCGCGGACAGGACATAGGCGGAGAGTGGTAAGAAAAGAGGAGGAGGGCTCGCCGTTTATGTGAGTGAGAGATGGTGCAGCGCAGCTCATGTTCACATGAAGGATCAGATCTGCTCCTCGGACATGGAGCTACTCGCGGTGAGCATGAGGCCGTACTATCTCCCACAGGAGTTTGGAAGTGTGATTATCCTCTGCACGTATATTCCTCCCTCTGCAGACGCCACTACTGCCTGTGAGCGGATCCACAGTACAGTCACGTGGCTGCAGACACAACACCCCTGCACCCTCCTCCTCATCACCGGGGACTTTAACCATGCCCCCTCTTCGCCACCTTCCCGACGTTCACCCAGTACGTCACGTGTAAAACCCTGGACAATAGAATAGTGGACCTTTTTTATGCTAATGTGGAGGATGCTTACACCTCCGCCCCCCTCCCCCCGCTCGGACCCTCGAATCACAATCTCGTCTACCTGCTCCCCCAATACACACCCAGGGTGAGAAGCGAGCCAGTGCAGAAAAGGTCAGTGAAACTCTGGACTGAAGAGGCCACTGAGAGGCTGAGGGACTGTTTCAGAACCACAGACTGGAGCATGTTTCAAAACTCTTATGGTGAAGACATCAACGGCCTGACCCAGCGTGTCACTGACTACATGAACTTCTGTGTGGAGAGCACTGTGCCTACCCGGAGGGTACGGTGCTTTCCCAACAACCACCCCTGAGTGACCCCCGAGCTGCAGGTCCTGATGAACCAGAAGAAGAGGGCTTTCAACTCGGGAGACAGAGAGGAGCAGCGTAGAGTCTAACAGGAGCTCCAGTAGAAGATCCGGACAGCCAAGAAGGAGTATGGAAAGAAGATGGAGGAGCAGCTGGCCCGGAACAATGTCAGGGACATGTGGAGATGCCTCAAGACTGCCCCTGGATTTGGGCAGGGTGCAACTGCAGATGGAGATTCTTAGTTTGCAGAGGAGCTAAACAGTTACTTTAACCGTTTTGGCTCCTCCACACCTGCCCCCCTGCCTGCTTCCGGCTCTCCACACATCTCCAGCAGCCAGCCCTCCAGTCCCTCTGACCACCCCCCCCCCCCCCCACCTCCTTCCCCCTGTTTACCTCCACTGCACCCCGGACATTGTCCCTCCTCCCCCCGGACTGTATTCAGCACCAGCCCACCTCAGCTCACACCTCAGCCCCCCCCCCCCCCCCCCCCCCCCCCCCGTAACTCCGACTGAGGTGAGAGGCCAGCTCCTGCAGCTGAAGCAGAGGAAAGCAGCAGGACCTGATGGGATCTCCCCGAGGCTGCTGAGGACCTCTGCAGGTGAGCTCTGTGAGGTCCTCAGCCACATCTTCAACAAGAGCCTCAGCCTGGGAGTGGTCCCCACCCTGTGGAACACCTCCTGTGTGGTCCTGGTTCCCAAAACACCGCACGCCAAGGAACGCTGTCATCTACCTGCTGCAGCGAGTGCTCGCCCACCTGGAGACCAGCGGGAGTGCTGTGAGAGTCATGTTCTTTGATTTCTCCAGTGCTTTCAACACCATCAGACCAGCGCTGCTGGAGGTTGCGGGTGTGGATGGACATCTCGCTGCCTGGACAATTGACTACCTCACTGACCGCCCGTAGTACGTGCAGCTGCGTGGCTGTCAGTCTGAGGTGGTAAGGTGCAGCACCAGGGCCCCCAGGGCACCGTCCTCTCGCCTTTCCTCTTCACCCTCTATGGCCCGGACTTCACCTACAACACGGACAGCTGCCATTTCCAGAAGTTCTTTGATGACTCCACCATTGTGGGTCGTGTGTCTGAGGGGAACGAGCTGGAGTACCGGTCGGTCATCACAGACTTTGTGGACTGGTGTGAGTGCAACCACTTGTGTCTCAATACCAGTAACACCAAGGAGATGGTGATCGACTTCAGGAGGAAACCACCACCACACCCAGCGGTGAACATCCAGGGGGAGAACATAGAGACTGTGGACAGTTTCAAATACCTGGGTGCTCAGCTCAACAACAAACTGGACTGGACTCACAACACTGACGCCCTGTACAAGAAAGGACAGACTGAGATCCTTTGGAGTGACAAGGCCTCTGTTTAAGACCTTCTATGACTCTGTTGTAGCCTCTGCTCTCCTCTATGTTGTCGTCTGTTGGGCCCCGGGCAGCACAGAGCGGGAGAGAAAGAGACTGAATAAGCTGGTCAGGAAGTCCAGCTTTGTCCTGGGCTGTCTTCTGGACTCTCTGGAGGAGGTGGCTGAGAGGAGGGTGTTAGCCAAGTTCGCATCCATCATGGACAACTCCTGTCACCCTCTACACCGGACTGTAGTGGAGCTGAGTAGCTCGTTCAGTGACAGACTGAGGCACCCTCAGTGCAAGAAGGAACGATACCACAGGTCGTTCCTCCCTGCTGCTGTCAGACTGTACAATAACACTGTGAAATAACCACATGCAATAATATGTCCACAGATCACATGTATTATTAATATGTCCACAAATCATGTGCAATAACAATTCGTTTACAAATCCCAGCACTAATGTCACCTTATCACATCTAAATTCCACTTCACATATTGTAAATAAGATGCTCCTATCTTTTTTCAATTCCAGTCATGTTTATATATGCATATGTACTTCATATATATATATATATATATATATATATATATATATATATATATATATATATATATATATATATACGAGGTCTGTTAGAAAAGTATCTGACCTTTTTATTTTTTGCAAAAACCATATGGATTTGAATCACGTGTGATTGCATCAGCCAAGCTTGAACCTTCATGCGCATGCGTGAGTTTTTTCACACCTGTCGGTTGCGCCATTCGCCTGTGAGCAGACTTTGTGTGAGCAGTGGTCCACCCCTCTCATCGGGTTTTTATTGCGAATAAATGTCTGAACGATTTGGAGCTGTGCTACATCAAATTTTTCCAGAAACTGTGAGAGACCTCCAGCTGGACACCATTCGGAAAATTTAGATGGCTTTCAGCGACGATTTTATGGGGATTACACATATTAAGGAATGCTCCAGCCGGTTTAAAGACCGGCCGCAGCGTCTGAGAGCGCGGCGCGCTCCGAGCGCCGATCGACAGGCTGAAACCCCGCTGAAACAACCAGATCATTTCCAACATGAAGGCTTTGTTGATCCAGGACATCATCTGATTTTCACAAAAAAGGCAGAAGGCGTGGACATCAGCACTTTTTCGGCACATTCTACTGTCACAGGAGTTTTTTTCATGGAAAGAGAAGCGGAGGATTGCGCCACCGTGCCGCTCATGGCGCGGGACAAAACCACCTCCGTGTTGGTCTCACAGGACAGCTTTCAGGTGGCTTTCAGACAGCTTCCGGTGGCTTTTCAGTCGTGTGAGTATCCGAGAAATTGTGCATGAGCTGGACATGCCCCAACATGTCCTGTGAGGCTTCATCACGACGTTGCTTTGCGCCATGTGGCTCCGCCGCGACACGCAGAATTCCTCCGCATGTCTGTCTCAATGTGCCGAAAAAGTGCTGATGTCCACGTCTTCCGCAATTCCTGTGCTAGTCAGACGACATACCGGATCAAGACAGCGTCCAGTTTAGAAATAAACGGCACATTCCACTGTTACAGGAGTTTTTGTCATGGAAAGAGGAGCGGAGGAACTCCGAGCGTCGCGGCGGAACCGCATGGTGCAAAGCAATGCCATGATGAAGCCTCACAGGACATGTTGGGGCATGTCCAGCTCATGCACAATTTCTCGGATACTCACACAACTGAAAAGCAACCAGAAGCCGTCCTGTGAGACCAACACGGAGGTGGTTTTGTCCCACGCCATGAGTGGCACGGTGACGCATCCTCCTTTTCTTTCCATGAAAAAAAACTCCTGTAACAGTAGAATGTGCCAAAAAAGTGCTGATGTCCACGCCTTCTGCCTTTTTTGTGAAAGTCAGACGACGTCCCGGATCAACAAAGCCTTCACGTTGGAAATGATCTGGTTGTTTCAGCGGGGTTTCAGCCTGTCGATCGGCGTTCGGAGTGCGCCGCGGTCTTTAAACCAGCTGGAGCACTCCTTAATCTGTGTAATCCCCATAAAATCGTCCCTGAAAGCCATCTGAATTTTCCGAATGGTGTCCAGCTGGAGGTCTCTCACAGTTTCTGGAAAAATTTGATGCAGCAAAGCTCCAAATCGTTCAGACATTTAGTCGCAATAAAAATCCGACGAGAGGGGTGGACTACTGCTCACACAAAGCCTGCTCACAGGCGAATGGCGCAACCGACAGGCGTGAAAAAACTCACGCATGCGCACGAAGGTTCAAGCTTGGCTGATGCAATCACACGTGATTCAAATCCATATGGTTTTTTCAAAAAATAAAAAGGTCCGATACTTTTTGGACACACCTCATGTGTGTGTATATATATATATATATATATATATATATATATATATATATATATATATATATATATATTAGGGCTGGGCAATGTTAACGCGCTAATGTTGCATTAATTATTGAGGTTATTATCGCCGACAATTTTGTTTCTCCCCTTAATGCTGCAGGTTTTTTTTTTTTTAGCCTTTTATGACTGTTGCTCATTGCCTTTTATGTTGAAAGCGTCAGTCGGGGGTGAGCTTATGCTGCTGCTTCCTGCTGATAGCTGAGTTCACACAGAAAATGACATGAGGATCGAGAAAAGTACAGGCTATGCAATGCACAACAAAACAAAATGCAGAAAGACACCGAACTTTTGAATGGACATTTTCGGTACAAAGTTCTACAGGATCAGGCCCGGATCCAGACCGGGTTGGATCGGTCAAATTTTTTTTTACACATCGTTCGTCATCGGTAAAAAAAAAATCTTGAGAATAATCTCGAATAGCCGAACGTGTCCCCGCGGTGAACACAGCTTTTCGGTGGTTTTCATGTCAACCTATAGTCCATAAATTATACGGATTTTTCCAAGTTTCAGAGTCATACGGACGTACAAATAAAGTCGGATATTCAGGGTTTGGTCTGTAATAAACTATTTCTGCCGCGCGGCTCCACTTTGAAACCATGAACCATTGAAGCAATGCTTCGATCCAGTAGCTCGTTGGTTCTTTGATTCACTGCTCTTCAGAAAAGGCAAGCCGCTTCTTAACCCCTCGCAAAGCCATTAAAATATCGTCAGTCACTTTTGTGTGGATTAAAGTCACTAACTGGGACTCTTGTCTTGTTGCTGTCAGGAAACGAGAATCGCCCTCCGTTCCGTTCACACATCTCAAAACGCTGCACGGCTGAGACAGAGTCCGGTCGGAATTAATAACTTCAAAATGAATCGCCGCTTTAAATAAAATGACACCTCTTTCCAAATGTAATACAGACAAGAAACTACAATCAACTAAAACGTTTTTTTTTCCTCCCAAAATGAAACGTGCTGTATTTTCTTTTCTAATTACATCCTGAAGTGAAGCACAGCAGCTGTAAGCTCAGCTCAGATATATGGAAACATATTCATGCCAATGTCTGAAAGGAAATGCTTTTGACAAAAACTACAGATTTTGTTTATTCCTATTTATGTCCAGAGATCAAGGATTCACCATGTAGAGTTCATTATGTACAAAGTTTAAGGATCCAGTGACCAAATTCATATTTATTTACTTTAAGACTCAATAAAATGTTCAATTTCAATTCAATTTAATTGGCTTATAAAGTGCCAAATCACAACAAAATCTAAATATACTAAAACAAATACACCACAATTGTACACATATCAAATTGTGGTATGTGTACAATTGTGACGTATTTGTTTTAGTACATTTAGTCATGGACATGAATATTGTTATTTTGATATGAAACAAGATAACAAATGACCTGCCAGTGGTTTTATATTTGATTTCATTAGTGTGCTTCAGTTGAAATTTACATTTTCAAATTTATGCAATGTTCATTTACATTTTCAAATAAAACTGCTTTTAAGCAGCTTTTGAATTCATTTTTGGGTTTCACATATACCATGCGATTAATCATGATTAATCACAGAAAGTCATTGAGTTAATGCTATTAATATATATTGTGTACAAGGTCTGTTAGAAAAGTATCGTACATTTTTATTTTTTTCAAAAACTATATGGATTTGATTCATATGTTTTTACGTCAGCCAAGCTTGAACCTTCGTGCGCATGCGTGAGTTTTTCCACGCCTGTCGGTTGCGTCATTCGCCTGTGGGCAGGCTTTGAGTGAACACTTCTCCACCCCTCTCATCGTTGTTTCATTGCGAGGAAATGGCGGAATGATTTGAGCTTTTTTCCATCACAATTTTTTTAGAAACTGTTAGAGACAGGCAGCTGGAAACCATTCAAAAAATTTATCTGGCTTTCAGTGAAAATTTTACGGGCTTCACAGAGAATAAGGAGTGTTACTACAGCTTTAAGGACAGCCCACAATGGCGCACGGCGCGCCGCACTCCGAGCCACCATCGAGAGGCAGAAACCACCACATCATTTCTAAACGGATGGCTGTGTGGAGCCGGGACCGGCGTGTGCAATTTCTCTGCTTATCACAAGAGCTGGACATCAGCCATTTTCCGGCAGATTTCACTTTTAACAAGAGATTTTGTCATGGAAAGCCGCGCGGAGGCTTCGTGCGTCACGACCGATTCGCTGATGAAGCGAGACAAAGGAACACCTCCGTTTCGGAGTGCCAGAGGACAAGTTGGGACATGCCTATCTCGGCTTTCAGTGCTTACCAGTCGAGTGAGTATAAGAGAAATTGTGGAGAGCCGTAACGTGAATTTCTCCACTGTGAGATCAATAAAGTCTTATCTTTTTATGTCTGTCACAACTGAGCTCTGCAGTCGAACTCACTCACTCTGTGCACTTTTCACTCTGCTCATCCTTTGCTGCACTACTGAAGGCGCACACAGTAACGTGTATGTGCTTTGTACTGCAGTTCTTCTAAAATGTGTTTCTGCACATCAACTCCCATAAACTTCACATTCTCAGTCATGTTCATGCTCAAGTGGGCATTTTATTTGTGTGGTGAGTTTTGCCCTGGACATGAATTCTGTTGACTGGAATCTATTCTGTCTCTACTTTCTTCACTGCTGAAGCAGAACCTTAACATGCACATTATTGTTAGTCAGTATGTATGTTTGTTATCTTGCAAAAACAAAGTTTTGCAAGATATGATAGCATGTATGTTTGTTTTTTGTTGTTTGTAATTATTGCATTTTTCACTTTCAACTCACTGTGCAGCACAGAGTTTACATCGCGGACTCTTGCAACTTCACATATAGCAGCCCAAGCAAGGTATCTTTCACCATACAAAAGGATCAAGGTCAAGGTCACAGCAAGGTTGAACACTAAATTCAACGAAACAACTTTCTGAGTCGCAATTTTTTAACTCTGCCTCCAAATTTGGCATGGACACAGTGATTGGGATAAGCGATTGACTTTGACCTTCAGGGTTTCGCTAAAGGTCAAAGGTGACCTAAATAAGGAGAAATTTCAGATTTCAGTAATACATGTTGTGTAATACACCAAATCAAAGGGCTTGATGAGGGGATCCAGAATATATCCAGAATTGCTTTAGGTTATGACATCATTTGATGATATCACCATGAAAAAAACTTGCAAAATGTAGATTTTTTTAAGGGTGTGACAAAGCATGTAAATCATCATTGCAGACTCCTGGAAGTTCACATATAGCAGTCCTCTGAAGATACCTTTTAGTACACAAAATGATTACCCTCGGGGTCAAAGGTCAAGGTCACAAGAAGGTCATACACTAAATTCAACAAAACAACTTTGCTGGTCACAATTTTTGAAATTGTACTTCCAAATTTGACATGGATATAGTGATTGGCCTTACCCATAAGCTATTACCTTGGATAAGTGATTACCCTTGACCTTCATGGTTTACCTTGAGGTCAAATGTGATGTAAATTATGTCAAATTCCAGATTTGAGTAAAACATGTCGTGCCATAGACCAAATTAAAGGACTTGATGAGAGGATCCAGAATATATCTCCATCCAGAAATAGGTGTTGGACTCCCAGAATTTCCCAAAATTTTCTGTAAGTTGTGTTGGTAGCATTTACCCCTTTGAGTCTGGTCTGCTTGAGGTTTCTTCCTCAAATCATCAGAGGGAGTTTTTCCTTACCACTATCGCCTGTGTGCTTGCTCTCGGAGTTGGTAAGGTTAGACCTAACTTGTGTGAAACACCTTGAGACAATTTTGTTGTGGTTTGGCGCTATATAAATGAAAATAAATTGAAATTGAAAAAATAAATCAAAGGGTTTAAGTTATGATGTTATTTGGTGATATCATAATGAAAAAAACTGCAATATTTTGATTTTTTTAAGGATGTGAAAAAGAGTGCAAATCATTATTCCAGACTCTTGTAAATTCACATATAGCAGTCCTATGGAGAAACCTTTAAACACACAAAAGGGTCAAAGTCAAGGTCAAAGATCAAGGTAACAAGAAGGTAAAATGGTAAAATCACAAAAAAAATCTGCTGGTCGCAAATTGTGCTTTTTGCCTTCTCATTTGACATGAGTATAGTGATTGGCCTTGCCCGTCTTCATGGCAGTTGTTTCTCATGGTAGTCTCTCTTGTTCATCTTTTGGCAAGATACCCATCACCCACAGGGTGACAGTTTTCATTTTGTTTGTCAATTATGTTTCGGAAAAAAAATTATGTAACATATTAGTAGTTTGGCATTTAAACCTTGTTTCCACTCTGGTTTCCTGCTCACAGTTGGCCAGTGTTTTTGGGAACGTCTTCAGCATCCAAGTGGGACGTGACAAGATGGTGTGTGTGTCTGGCTACAAGATGGTAAAGGAGGCTGTAGTGACACAGGCTGACAACTTTGTGGATCGACCATACAGTTCAATAGCTGACAGGTTTTTCCAAGGAAATACAGGTAGAAAACATGATTTATCTCATTGTCACGCTGTACAGAAATAAGCTCCCTGTGGAAATTAACATTTTTTAACTACCCTATATTTGTTCTTAGGTGGTCTGTTTCAGACTAATGGTAAAAAATGGAAGAAGCAGCGCCGTTTTGCCTTGTCGACTTTGCGTAGCTTTGGTCTGGGCAAAAACATCCTGGAGCAGAGTATCTGTGAGGAGGTCCGATACCTGCAAGAGGAAATAGAGAAGGAAAACGGTGCTTTAGAATGACCACAACATAAGATTGTGGCCCCATAGGATCAATCACCACATATCCTCAGTAATACAGTGTTGTCTAAACAATGGCATTGTGTTCTGCAGGAAAACCTTTCAACCCCGTCCGCTTCTTCAGCAGTGCTGTATCCAACATAATTTGCCAGCTGGTGATGGGCAAACGATTTGATTACAGTGACCATAACTTCCAGACTATGTTGAAGTATTTGTCTGAAGCTCTTTACCTGGAGGGCTCTGTATGGGGTCAAGTAAGTCCAGAACACACTGTTTAGTTTGGATAGTGAGAGTTGTTTGGTGATTGATTTTGGTGACAACAATGTCACAAAACAGAATGATAATCATGACTGGAATTTCAACTCATTCGCTGTTTTGCTGTCTGCAGCTGTATGAGTCATTTCCTGGAGTGATGAAGTACTTGCCAGGTCCTCACAACAAAATGTTCACCAACTACAACTTATTGATGGAATTCCTCAGTCAGGAGATAAAGAGACACAAGCAAAATCTGGACCATAACAATCCTCGGGACTACATTGATGCCTTTGTAATTGAAATGGAGAATGTAAGAACATCATCTGAATCTGTACTTTACAAGTGTTCGTCTACTGCAATGTGTGTCCCTCTTCTTCACTTGAGCCACCAGCCATTCCCAACTGTTTTCGTCATGTTTCCACCCCGTTATGGTTGCTGTCATTGTTTGTCCTCTTTATCCACTGTCTGCCCCAATCTAGGTTTAGCAGTTGTTTTATTTTAGCCACTTAAGTCTCAATTTAGAGCCCCTTCACACATAGCTCGATAGATGCACAATGGCACACGAAGGAGAAGTCAAATGCCACTCGTGAAAAATCGGAGTCTGCCTATACCACCTCATATACCTGTCGCTACAACCATTCGCGCAAACCAGCAGCCGAAAGACAGTGAGTGCCCTGCTCGTGCTCATTCGATCCCCCTCTCGGCATGTGTTGGCCAAATTCCACGTGTCACACATGAACATCCAACACCACTCGCTGGACACTTAGAAAAGGTGGGGCTATTCGCAGTCCCGGGACGATAATAGAGAGCAGCTGAGCACATTCGACCTGTTTGTGCCCCACAAGTGTGTCGTCACCAAGCAACACACGTGGGTGTGGATGAAACAAACCCACCACCACCACCAACACGTGGTGTGCGTGTGTCACAGCGTCTCCACTCCCCCTAACACATGTGGCATGCCAGTGTGTCAGCTCCCCCCTCAACACATGTGGCATGCAGGGGAAGCACACTTGCATGTCATGCTGATATGTATGTACAGACAAGATCACCGGCTAGCCACTTCTGAGCGCACATGGCACAGAAAGCCATCTCACAGCTAATCACCTGGCAGCCACTCACTGACAGCTGGAAATGATGGCTCAGTGCACACGACGTTGTTATATGAAAAACACAGAGAACAAAGCCAGGACAAATATATAAATGAATACCTCAATAACTACATACATAATTACATAACAAATAACTAAAATAATTGATCACAGAAACAGAGAGTGACACTTTGTTCTGTGTGCTGCATGAACAGGTGGGCATGTCTGCAAGGCGCAGCAGCTGTTGAGATCTCTGGACCCACAAGTCAAAGTTGGAGAACACGTACCGTGTTTTGAAGGACATGACCTTACAACTCTACGCTGTGAGGCGCATTTGTGTGCTTGCTGTCCTCACATGGAAACACATAAAACATATATCGCCTTTGCCACTGGCTTGAGCAGCTGCTCAGTGTGCGTGCACACCAGCAGACTGCTACATGTGAAAGAGACCATATGATCATTTGAAAACTCAGCTGGCGATCTGAATGTCATGTCACCCACATGAGCTATGGTCCAAATGATGTGGTCTCTGTCCTTCGCCGCTCGATGGACACGCGCACGAGTCACTGGACACGCATGTGGGACCGGGTGGACATGCGGGCCAGCAGATGTGGACATCATCTACAGAGGAACAGAAGGTTCATACTTGTATTGGCCACTCGATACTAGGGATTCAATAAATTGCACTGTTTTTTAATGCTGAGTGTTTTTTTTTTTCTCCACAGCAGTGGCGTGATGTGGTGCCACACATTCCAGCTGCTTGCACTATGTTTGTGCACACGCATGCGCATGCACGAAAGGGTCACCGCTGTATCATTCACGCCTGCCCAACCGTGTGTCCCTCCCGACAGCAGGTGGAATGTTTCGCGCTTCCCCATTTTGTTTTTTTGTTTGCGGATTTTCTTCCGGTTTCTGCATCTTTTGCTCAACATTGTGTTATGTGTGATGGGGCCCTTAGTGTGGTTCTGATTGTCCCTTTTCTGTGTGTAATACTTTAGTCACTTGTTTTATTTTCTGTTCATAATTTGTTATCTGTTTATCATACTTTAGTCACGTGTCTAGTTTCTGTTCAGCTGTTTCAGTATTTTTATTTTTACTTTTGCCACATGTGAGTTCTGTTCTAGTTTTGTCGTAGCATCTATTTTCTTGTTGATCTCTTTTCAGGTTCATCTTTTAGTTGGGTCCTGTTCACTTTGCTTTGGTCTTACTGCACACCAGACCACTTGATGACACAGACTGGACTTGACCTGAATGTTTTGCGTACATACCTGAAAAATGTAATCACTTGCGTACAGTCTAAACTCATAAAACTAAGGTCTTTGTATCTCCGTGTGGGACAACAGGTGTCATGAAATATTCTGTTCTTTGCTTATCACGTTGACACAAACACAGGCAGCACAAAGTTTTGATATAACACACAAGCACAAGTTCAGATATAACAGTGTGAACCTGTCACCCGCATACAATGTCAAATGCAACACTTCATCCAATCACATATCTGCAGTGATCCACACAATAGGGCAAGGCCCGCCTACCTGGGGTCGACCGAGTGCAGGCTTAAAACGTATGGGGGCCGTAATGTCGGGGTCTTGTTTGCAACGTTGGGTGGGGTGCTTGTTTCAAGACTCCAGCGCTGTCGTAGTGACACTCTGTTCATTCAGTGAAGGCATCTTTTTAATACAACATCTGATTTTGAAGTCCGTTATCTGTCAGTCTTTTGAGTCTTTGAGTTTGCTCACCACATAAAACTAGCAGGAGGGGATTTGCCAGTCTAAACTCATAAAACTAAGGTCTTTGTATCTCCGTGTGGGACAACAGGCATCATGAAATAGTCTGTTCTTTGTTTATCACACTGACGCAGGCACAGGCAGCACAAAGTTTTGATATAACACGATTGTCTGTTCATATGTGACCCTGTCGCGTTTTCTGACCGTGTCTTTTTCTCAGTCTCTGTACTCCGTTACGCCGTGCTTTTTGAACTACACTTGTATGACCTCACCTCTGCCTTGCTGACTGCCTGCCTGTGTACTGCACCATAGCCTGTGATTTTTGGATAAAGCTTTTTTACTCCGACACCTGTTTCTGTGAGTCTAAGATTTGCATCCAGCCACTTAGTGCCTGTAAGTGTGACAGCTTTCTCTTTACTTCTGAACAGCACAAACACATGTCTGATGAGGGATTCAGTGAGACCAACCTGACTATGTGCTCACTTGATCTCTTTTTGGCTGGAACCGAGACAACCTCAACCACTTTGCTGTGGGCTTTGGTTTTCATCAACAATCACCCGGATATTCAAGGTAGGTGACATGTCAAAATGCAGCCACTGATTGGTCATTACAAAATATGAGCTTTTTCTGTAAGTTTGACAGGCAGCACCATGGCTTAGTGGTTAGCACTGTTACTCCACAGCAAAAAGGCTCTGGGATCAATTCACACCTGGTCCTTCTGTGTGGAGTTTGCATGTTCTCCTCATGTTCATATGGGTTTGCTACAGATTCCCCGGCTTCCTCTCAGTTCTAAAGATTTGCAGGTACGGTGAATTGTAAACTTTAAATTGATCACAGTTGTGAGTGTGATTGTTGACTAGCGTCCTGTGCAGGGTGCACCCCACCTCTCACCCTATGACCGCTGGTACAGGCTCCAGCTCCCAAGTGACCCTTTATTGGAACAAGCGGGTGTAGATCGCGGCTGCTTGTACCCACGATCTAATTATTTTGGTCATGACCCAACCCACATGACCATAGGTGAGATTACGAATAAAGATTGAACAGTAGCTCGAGAGTAGAGAAGCTTGAATCTTTGACTAGACTGGGTTACTTGACACAAGGATGTTTCGCTTCTAATCGCAGAAGCTTCCTCAGCTAAATTTCTTGCTCTGGTAGTCTGACTTCTGTCTTGACTCTTGTAGAGAAGAACAAACAGAAGCCAGCAAAAGCTGGAGTATTAAACCTAACAAGACCCCGCCTACTGAGAGGCAGTCTGCTATTGGCAGTGACTAACAATTGCTCTAATTAGCACCTAATGTACTCTAGTTAGCACCCTGCTAATGACAGGGCAGCTGTCCCTCCTAACGATGGGACTTACGCCTCTCCTGACGACTCTCCTGACGACGTGAATGACTCATTACCATGGACCAAAAGAGTGAAACTGCTTTGATCTGAGTACCCCATTGTAAACAGGGGACGAAGCGTGTCTCAGACCCCCTCTCCGGTTAAGGCTGGGTTTCAACTGTTTCACATACAAAGCTTCTTTCACAGCTCTCTCAAACCATTTCTTTTCTCTGGCTAAGATTTTAACTTCCTTGTCCTCAAATGTGTAGTTAGTGTCTTTAATGTGGAGATGAACTGTAGACTGAGGTCCGCTGGCGCCTTCTCTGCGGTGCTGGTATAGCCTTTTGTGCAACGGCTGCTTCGTCTCACCTATGTAGTGTTCGTTACAGTTTTCCTGACATCTGATAGAATACACTACATTGCTCTAATTTCTGTCTCAAGATGTTAACAGGTTTAAAGTAAACTGGGATTTTGTGCTGTCTGAAGACCTACAGTAGTGTTCAGAATAATAGTAGTGCTATGTGACTAAAAAGATTAATCCAGGTTTTGAGTATATTTCTTATTGTTACATGGGAAACAAGGTAACAGTAGATTCAGTAGATTCTCACAAATCCAACAAGACCAAGCGTTCATGATATACACACTCTTAAGGCTATGAAATTGGGCTATTAGTAAAAAAAAAGTAGAAAAGGGGTGTTCACAATAATAGTAGTGTGGCATTCAGTCAGTGAGGTCGTCAATTTTGTGGAACAAACAGGTGTGAATCAGGTGTCCCCTGTTGAGGCCGAAGGACTTTTAGGCTTGTCTGTGGAAGAAGAAAGAGTCAGAACATTGACTGTTTGTCAAGTAACAGGCTTTAATACAAAGCTTTGGATGCTATTTCAACCAGAGAGTGTGCTCTGATTGGAACAGTGTAAAGTGTGGCTTTCTGAGCACAGCTTTTATACATACAGTGTTAACACAATACATTTATTCACACATAAACACAGAGTTAGAGGGAAAGGACGTAGTGGCTGTTCTATCTATGACAGTGACAGGGCTGTGATGATCAAAGGGTCCTTTTCATTTACAAGTCCTTGGGGGTCTCGAAGCCACATCCCACTGTGAGACTGTCTGTGTGGATCAGGAGTTCTTGGGGGTCCCGAAGCCATGTCCCACTGTGAGACTGTCTACAGTGCTTTTTCTTGCATTGTGATTGATCAGGGTTTTAGCAGGGTAACACAGAGCCATTTGGCTGAGGAGGCAGCCTAAGGAATGGTTTCTATCAAATGTGTCACAAAAGGCTGTTGATCAGCTGTTTGAGTTAATTCAAAATGCTGCAGCTAGAGTACTGACAGGGACTAGAAGGAGAGAGCATATTTCACCCATATTGGCTTCTCTTCATTGGCTCCCTGTTAATTCCAGAATAGAATTTAAAATTCCTCTTCTTACTTATAAGGTTTTGAATAATCAGGTCTCATCTTATCTTAAGGACATCATAGTACCATATCACCCCAATAGAGCGCTTCGCTATAAGACTGCAGGCTTACTTGTAGTTCCTAGGGTTTGTAAGAGTAGAATGGGAGGCAGAGCCTTCAGCTTTCAGGCTCCTCTCCTCTGGAACCAGCTCCCAATTCAGATCAGGGAGACAGACACCCTCTCTACTTTTAAGATTAAGCTTAAAACTTTCCTTTTTGCTAAAGCTTATAGTTAGGGCTGGATCAGGTGACCCTGAACCATCCCTTAGCTATGCTGCTATAGACTTAGACTGCTGGGGGGTTTTCCATGATGCACTGAGTGTTTCTTTTTATTCACCTCTTTTTGCTCTGTATGCACCACTCTGCATTTAATCGTTAGTGATTGATCTCTGCTCTCTTCCACAGCATGTCTTTTTCCTGATTCTCTCCCCTCAGCCCCAACCAGTCCCAGCAGAAGACTGCCCCTCCCTGAGCCTGGTTCTGCTGGAGGTTTCTTCCTGTTAAAAGGGAGTTTTTCCTTCCCAGTGTCGCCAAGTGCTTGCTCATAGGGGGTTGTTTTGACCGTTGGGGTTTTTTTGTAATTGTATGGCTCTTGCCTTACAATATAAACTGTTTTTTTGTGATTTGGCGCTATATAAATAAAATTGATTTGATTTGATCAGTAACTTTCAAACCAAGCGAGTCTTTAGCATTTAAGTAACAGAAGGGTTACAGTCGGTCAAACAAACAGAACTTTAAACATTTGGTCAAACATTTAATAGAAGAAGGAACATTTACTTTAATAGAAAAGCAATATTTATCATTTTAGTTTCCACAACCCTATTTAAGGATGAAGCCAGCACCTGTTGAACATGCTTTTCTTTTTGAAAGCCTGAGGAAAATGGGACTTTCAAGACATTGTTTAGAAGAACAGCATAGTTTGATGAAAAAGTTGATTGGAGAGGGGAAAACTTATACGCAGGTGCAAAAAATTATAGGCTGTTCATCTACAATGATCGCCAATGCTTTAAAATGGACAAAAAACCAGAGACGCGTGGAAGAAAATGGAAAACAACCATCAAAATGAATAGAAGAATAACCTGAATGGCAAAGGCTCACCCACTGATCAGCTCCAGGATGATCAAAGACAGCCTGGAGTTACCTGTAAGTGCTGTGACAGTTAGAAGACACCTGTGTGAAGCCAATTTATTTGCAAGAATCCCCCGCAAAGTCCCTCTGTTAAATAAAAGACATGTGCAGAAGAGGTTACAATTTGCCAAAGAACACATCAACTGGCCTAACGAGAAATGGAGGAATATTTTGTGAACTGATGAGAGTAAAATTGTTCTTTTTGGGTCCAAGGGCCGCAGACAGTTTGTGAGACTACCCCCAAACTCTGAATTCAAGTCACAGTTCACAGTGAAGACAGTGAAGCATGGTGGTGCAAGCATCATTATATGGGCATGTTTCTCCTACTATGGTGTTGGGCCTATATATCGCATACCAGGTATCATCAATCAGTTTGGAAATGTCAAAATACTTGAAGAGGTCATGTTGCCTTATGCTGAAGAGGACATGCCCTTGAAATGGGTGTTTCAACAAGACAATGACCCCAAGCACACCAGTAACCGAGCAAAATCTTGGTTCCAAACCAACAAAATTAATACCTTGCAGATGTGAAATCATGAAAAACTGTGGTTATACAACTAAATACTAGTTTAGTGATTTACAGGATTGCTAAAAAAAGCAGTGTGAACATAATGGTTGTGAGTTTGTAACGTCAACAGCAGTTGCTACTATTATTGTGAACACCCCCTTTTCTACTTTTTTTACTAATAGCCCAATTTCATAGCCTTAAGAGTGTGCATATCATGAATGCTTGGCCTTGTTGGATTTGTGAGAATCTACTGAATCTACTGGTACCTTGTTTCCCATGTAACAATAAGAAATATACTCAAAAACCTGGATTAATCTTTTTAGTCACATAGCACTACTATTATTCTGAGCACTACTGTATGAAAATTTAGCTGAGGAAGCTTCTGCGATTATAAGCGAAACGTCCTCGTGTCAAGCAACCCAGTCCAGTTGAAGATTCAAGCTTCTCTACTATGGAAACCACCTGGACAACTGAGAGCCTTCACAGAAACATTGCAACCAGTAGCTCGAGAGCTTCACCTTTTGGCTCTGCTGCCGTTTCATCACAACAGTGCAGTAGAGCAAATGCAACACCGCCCCTGCTGCGCTTATTCTCCAGCCAGTCTCACGCTCCATTGAACCCCTCACTCATGAAGAAGACCCTGAGGTACTTGAACTCCTTCACTTGGGGCAAGAATGCATTCCCTATCCGGAGTAGGCAATCCATTGGTTTCCTGCTGAGAACCATGGCCTCAGATTTAGAGGGTCTGATCCTCATCCCAGCTGCTTCACACCCGGCTGTGAACCGATCCAGTGAGTGTTGGAGGCCACCAGCCGATGAAGCCAACAGGACTACATCATCTGCAAAAAGCAGTGATGAGACCCTGAGCCCAGCAAACTGAAAACCCTCCTCCCACCGACTATGCCTCAATATCCTGTCCATGACCATCACAAGCAGGATTGGTGACAAGGTGCAGCACTGGCAGAGTCCACCCTCCACCGGAAACAAGTCTGACTTACTGACAAGCACCCAAACACAGCTCTTGCTTTGCGAGTACAGAGATTGGATGGCCCTGAGAAGGGACCCCCTAACTCCATACTCACACAGCACCTCCCACAGTATCTCCTGGGGTACGTGATCATATACCTTCTCCAAGTCCACAAAACACATATAGACTGGATGAGCATACTCGCAGGCACCCTCAGGACCCCTGTGAGAGTGAAAAGCAGGTTAGTTTCGGTCGATGCAACTTGCATATGAAAAATACAGCATTACCACCTATGGCTATAAGATGGAAAATTCTACATGTGTGAGAAGACGGCAGTGTATACTGATCAGAAAGAGGTCCTGTGATTGACACTCTGATGCAGAAGCTGGTAGTAATGCACTACTAAGTTAGATGTCAGCTGCCATTAAAAAAAAAAAAAGTCAAAGATCTGAGTGAGAAGGACATGCTAGGTCTTAGAAAATGAGTGAAATGTATAAATTATGCACTTAACCTGCTAAACGATCGGGAATATGAGTTTCATACTTCTCTGCCCTCTGCTTGTTTGAACTCTGTGGGACACCACTGTTTTCGTCTGATCCCTCTTGGATGTGTGTGGACCTCCTGGACTGTGCCTTTTGACTGATCCAGTTGTTGCCAGGCAGAAAAAACTATTGATACCAAACATGAGCATTGTCTGCTCAAGGGTCTCCAGTCCAGGCTTTACATTGTCCACCCAGCCTGGAGAAGACGGAGGGATCTCCTGGATTGCAATAACAGCGGTGGTATTACATTGCTCTCTGTGCCAGGAAAGGTGCTTGTGTAACCAAGTGACATGCAATGAGGCAAATAAGTATTTGATCCACTGTTGATTTTGCAAGTTTTCCCATCTACAAAGAATGGAGAGGTTTGTATTTTTTATCGTAGGCACACTTCAACTGTGAGAGACAGAATCTTTAAAAAAAAAAATAATAATAATAATCAGAAAATCACCTTGTATGAATTTTAAATAATTAATTTGCATTTTATTGCATGAAATAAGTATTTGATCACCTACCAAGCAGCAAGAATTCTGGCTCTCACAGACCTGTTAGTTTTTCTTTAAGAAGCCCTACTGTTCTGCACTCTTTACCCGGGAAGCAAGACTATTAAAAAAACAGAAGCACATTGTTGCTACATGGGTCTGGAATTGTAGGGTGTGGATTAGAGTAAAAGAAGGAACAAACGGTATACAAATCAAAAACATGGAGGACCTTACAAAATACAGACCTGAATAGACAATCAAATATGACGTCTGTTGGTAAGTGGACCAACAAAAAAAAAAATCTGATCAGACATGGAAACAGATGATAAAATATATGACATAGACACTAATATTGATGAAAGTATATTTGACTTAAAAACGATTGGTTGCGAGTATTATACGGTAGAACAGCTAAATAGTAAAAAAATTGCAGAAGATACCCTGTCACTCTTACATATAAACAGTCGAAGCTTGTATTGTAAAATGTCACAAATAAAAGATTATTTAAATCAGTTTAAAAATAAATTTAATATTGTTGCAATCACTGAATCTTGGCTTAATGATGATCTCATGACTGATGTTCAAATAGAGGGATATGAGCTGTATTTTTTGAACAGAAGAGATAAAAGGGGCGGTGGTGTTGCTCTGTACATAAAGGCAGATCTGATATGTACAATTGTAGAAGAAATGACAACTGTGGATGACATCATAGAAATTGTAACAGTGGAACTTGTACATGAAACATCTAAAAATATTTTAATCAGTTGTGTATACAGAGCACCAGACACTTGTGTTGTGAAATTTACAGATAGAATAATAGAGCTATTCCATCAAATTAAAAACAAAACGCTTTTTATATGTGGAGACTTTAACATTAACATAGAAAGCTCCAGTTGCCAAAGAATAAGTGATTTTGTGAATTCAATGTATAGTTTGGGGTTATTCCACTTGATAACAAAGCAACCAGAATCACATCGCAAAGTGCAACGGTAATCGACAATATATTTACAAATAGAACAGATGAAATTATCAGGAATGGGATCTTGATGACAGATGTTAGTGATCATTTACCAGTCTTTTCAATATTTAAATATAAAAATAGGTACAAGAAAAAAACTGTTATAAACTTTAAAAGAGACAAGTCAGTAAAAGCCTTAGAGGCATTAAAATATGATCTTAAAAATCAAAATTGGGAAGAAGTTTATGTCAGTGATGTTAATGTAGCATATAACTCATTTATGAAATATTGATGAAATCATATAATAAAAACTGTAAATTAATAGAAATTAGTAAGAAAAGAGTAAATAAACCATGGCTGACAAAGGGAATAAAAAATGCTTGTGCAAAGAAAAACTATTTATACAGGTGCTTTTTAAAAATGCAAACAAAGGAAACAGAACACAGATACAAAAAATATAAAAATAAACTATTGACAATAATTAGGAAACAAAAAAAAAGATTATTATAGTGAACAATTAAATAAGAATAAAGATAATATGAGGGCAACATGGGGAATTATAAAAAGTGTGATTGAAAGTGATGGAGCGAAAGCAACTTTTCCAAATTACTTTGTCAAAGAAAATAAAGAGATATATGACATAAAAGAAGTGGCAAATGGGTTTAATGATTATTTTTCAAATGTAGGATCAAGTCTGGTGGGAAATAAACCAATAGTAGAAGATACATTACATACACTTGTAAATACGGTCAATAGTATTTTCCTGGACAATGTGGATAAAGATGAAATAAGAAATATTGTAAAAAACTGTGTAAGCAAAAGATCAACTGACCATGAAGATTTAGACATGATGACTGTAAAAAGTATAATAGAAACTGTTATTGAACCATTTACTTATATTTGCAATCTGTCTCTGTCAACAGGGATTTTTCCAGATGAAATGAAAATTGCCAAGGTAGTCCCATTATATAAAAATGGAGACAAACATAAATTCTCTAATTACAGGCCAGTATCATTGCTTCCACAGTTTTCTAAAATTATGGAAAAAGTTTTTGTGACAAGGTTGGATAAATTCACTGAGAAACATCATATTTTAAATAATGCTCAGTATGGATTCAGAACAAAACATTCGACAGCTATGGCAATTATGGAATTAATAGAGAAAATATCAACAACAATAGAAAATAAGGATTATTTTGTAAGTATTTTTATTGACTTGAAAAAAGCTTTTGATGTTATTGACCACTCAAGATTGCTTCACAAGTTACAACAATATGGAATAAGAGGTATTGCACATCAGTGGGTAAAAAGCTACTTAGAAAACAGTTTGTTCAGATAAATAATATCAAATCAGAATTGTGTAATATTGCTTATGGAGTACCACAAGGATCAGTACTTGGACCCAAACTGTTTATTTTGTATATCAATGATTTTGTGAATGTATCTAATGTGCTTGGTAGCATTTTATTTGCTGATGATACAACGCTGTTTTACTCTGGATCAGATATACAGGAAGTAGCACAAGTGATAAAAACAGAATTGGAAAGGTTAAGCATTGGTTTGATATAAACAGACTGTCACTAAATATTAATAAGACAAATTTCATATTGTTTAATGACAGAGCAAAAAAAAAAAACGTGTCATTACAAATAGATGGAATGGATATACAAAGGGTAAAAGAAATGAAATTTTTAGGAGTCATAATTGATGAAGATCTTACATGGAAGTCACACATAAATTACATAAAAGGAAAAATAGCGAAAGCCATTGCTGTTTTGCATAAAGTAAATATTCATTAAATAGTTATGGTTATTAACATTGTACAATTCATTGATTTTCCCATATTTAACTTATTGTGTAGAAATCTGGGGATCAACATATACAACTTATATACAACCTTTGTTTATTCTGCAGAAAAGGGCTTTAAGGGTGATTAGCAACAGTGGTTTTAGAGATCCATCTAATCCATTGTTCATTAAGTACAGGGTACTTAAATTTCGTGATTTGGTCGATTTGAAAATATTACAAACAATGTACCAAGCAAATAAAAATACTTTACCAACAAACATTCAAAATATGTTTGAGAAAAGAGTAAGTAGTTATAAACTGAAAGAAATAGAAGTCTTTAGAAAACCAAGATACAGAACCAGAGTAAAAGAGCGGAGTATTGCAGTAAATGGTGTAAAATTATGGAACAATCTCAACAAAGAAATTAAAGAATTAAGGTCGCTTAAATTATTTAAAAAACATATTAAACTAGATGTATTAAGTAAGTATGAAACTATAAAATAAGTTAGTGGGCTGTAAGGAAGTTAAAAAAAAATGTAATTTGTTAATAATGTATAAAATGTTTTAAGTTTAAAAATGTAACCTGTCAGAGATGTAATCTATTTAATAATGGTCATAATTATGAAATAAGTCAGTGGTATGTGACAAGTTAAAGAAATACAATCTGTTAAATAATGTTGAAAAATGACGCTGGATATTGAAAGATTGTATTGTAAAAAGGGGCAGAAAATATAAGACTTGTTCTTCTCTCTGCTCCTTTTCATTCTGGTAATGGAGATGCTTTATTTCTGCTTTTCTGTTTTTTTTGTTTTTTTTTTTTCTTTTAAATGAATGAAATAAATAAATAAATAAATAAATAAATTGCATCTGTTGAATTGTTGACACCTATTGTTGTATTAACACCTGTCCACACACCCAGTCAATCACATTCCAACCTGTCCACCATGGCCAAGACCAAAGAGCTGTCAAAGGACACAGGGACAAAATTGTAGACCTGCACAAGGCTGGGATGAGCTACAGGACAATAGGCAAGCAGTTTGGTGAGAAGACAACTATCAGGCTTAGCAATCAGTGACGTCTGGACACAAATGCAAGACTCAAACTCACAGCTCTGAATTTTAAGACAGTTTACTTGAGGCGTATGCTGGGTCCGGTACACAGAAAGGCAGTCAAAAATCTGAAACTAAATCAGGAACATCAGGCGAGAAGGTGTGGTCAGAAAAACAGGCAATAGGTCAAAACAATGATTATCAAAGACAATGAGCAACCACTCACATAATCAGCAGATCGGGCTGGAGAAATCTCACACTTGAGCAATGCCCAGGTACCCTTCTCGAGTACAAAGGCTCCTACAACATAAAAGTTGGGATTTGGACTCCATGTGGATGAGAAATTTGTGGGGCCTTCCATCTTAATTAATGTCCTTGTATTTTCAGAGAAGGTCCAGGCAGAGATTGACAGAGTGATTGGACAGAGCCGTCAACCCACTATGGCTGACAGACCCAGCCTGCCCTATACTGACGCGGTGATCCATGAGGTCCAGAGGATTGGAAACATTGTGCCTCTGAATGGACCCAGAGTGGCTGCAGAAGACACGACACTGGGAGGTTACTTTATCCCCAAGGTGCATTAATCACACACTATAACTGTTCAAAAAGTAAATACAGACTTGTTCCAAAATCAGTTTTTGGTGGGATCAGCCCCTGTTGGCGTTTATGCAGCTTTGATGTTGACCTGGATATTTTACTTTTAGGGCACTGCCTTGATGCCCACCTTGACCTCTGTCCTGTTTGATGAGACTCAGTGGAAGACTCCACACACATTCGACCCTGGACACTTTCTAGATGCTGATGGAAAGTTTGTGAAGAGAGACGCATTCCTGCCTTTCTCTGCAGGTAAACTATTTTGTCCATACATGTCTGACCCTGCAGGACGTGTAACCTGATGAATCCTGAGTAACAGTCCAGAGCTCTCATGTGTGTGTTTGTGGTTTGTTCAGGGAAACGGGCGTGTCTTGGAGAAAGCCTTGCAAAGATGGAGCTGTTCCTATTTTTTGTGGGGTTAATGCAGAAATTCTCTTTCTCAACACCTGATGGAGCAGCTTTGAATACAGAAGGAGTGACTGGAGTTACACATTTCCCCCATCCTTTTAAAGTTCAGGCCAAATGTCGCTGAACAACAGTATGTAACCTGAACATTAGATAAGTTATTTTGTGAAATATATATATATATAATTACAGTCAGCAGTGTTGCTAAAACCTTTGGGCCCTATGACACCGTGTACTCTCAGGACCCTCCAAGCTTGGGCTGTCACGTCGCTGTAGCCTGTAATCCAGAAAACCAAAACTTTGAGGGTCCCTTTAGATAGTCTCCCCTTCCTCCTCACTACAACACCCCTGATTACATTGCCACTTTGTAAATTCAAAATGTGATATCTTCTTTTACAGTATCAGTCAAAATTTTGGACACAACAGACTTTTTCTATATTTTGACAATTGTCGCTTTTTAAATACCAGCATCTTGACAACTAGAAAACACTCCAACCAAAACCCTCATTTGGTAGACCTTTGAAGTGACATAATCATCCCTATTAAGCATGAAGTTCTGGGAAGAGATTAATATACAACTTTTTAGTGTAGTCCTCAGTAATCACTGTGAAACATATATCAGTATACATTTCTATTTAGACTCAAAATACCAGTGCCCACACCTTTGACTTTTGCCATTATCTATTTATTATCCCCCACTCACAATGCCAGGAGGGTGACAATAAATACATAGAATTACACTTCATCTGTGCATGCATCTTTCAGCACTAAAACTTATGAACACCTTATCAAATTAATTCTGAATTTGGTATACTTGGTATACTTGGTATGTTTCTTCACTTTATGAACTTTTGGGCCATCTATTAGTCAGGATTTTTACAGTGGAGTCACTTGAAATGTGGTGGACTCTGTACATTATATCACTGTTTTATCATTATGGAACTGTTGATCTATAACCTCTGTATAAATGGCTCCAAGCTGGAGAGCAATGACAATAAAGCTTCTATCTATCTGCAGTTCATCCAAAAAGTATTTACAACTCTTCACTTTTTCCACATTTTACTGTTACAGCCTTATTCCAAAATGGGGTAAATTCATTTTTCCCCTCAAAGTTCTACTCACAACACCCCATAATGACAACATGAAAAAAGTTTTTTTTTTTTTTTTTTACAAATTTATTAAAAATAACAAACTAAGAAACCATGTGTATGTAAGTTTTCACTCAATACTTTGCTGATGTATCTGTGGCAGCAATTTTAAAGCCTAAAGTCTTCTTGACTATGATGTCTTGACGGCATGATGCTGCCAATTTCAATTCGATTCAATTTTCAATTTATTTTCCTTTATATAGCACCAAATCACAACAGAGTTGCCTCAAGGCGCTTCACACAGGTAAGGTCTAACCTTACAAACCCCCAGAGCAACAGTGGAAAGGAAAAACTCCCTCTGAGGAAGAAACCTCAAGCAGACCAGACTCAAAGGGGTGACCCTCTGCTTGGGCCATGCTACAAACATAAATTACAGAAATACTTCACAGAACAATTCAAGGATGAATATACAAGAATTGCTGTTGGTGCACAGGACAGGAGGGTCGCCAACACAAACACAACTCCCATCTCTGGATGGAGCTGCACCTTAAACAGAGAAAAAACAGAATCAGGCATCAGAAAGACAAAAAATACTGTATAATTTGCCAGCATTAATCAACAAGAAAAACAGAAGAAATACTTAGGTGATCGCCGGCCGCTAGTCCTAAGCTTCACTAAAAGACCCAGAATTTAGGTGAAGTTGAGGCCGTGGCCCACTTCAATTACTAATAACATGAATTAAGAGTGAAAAGCGTAAAACAAAACTGTACCAGTATGCTAGCCATATGAAAGGGAAAAGAAGTGCGTCTTAAGTCTGGACTTGAAAGTCTCCACAGAATCTGTTTTATTGACGCAGGGACATCATTCCACAGAACAGGGACACGATAAGAGAAAGCTCTGTGACCCGCAGACTTCTTATTCACCCTAGGTACACAAAGTAGTCCTGCACCCTCAGAACGTAAAGCCCGGGCTGGTACGTAAGGATTAATTAGGTCAGCTAGGTAGGGAGGTGCCAGTCCATGAATAATTTTATAGGTTAGTAGCAGAACCTTAAAATCTGATCTCACTGGGCAGGAACCCAGTGAAGAGACGCCAAAATGGGTATAATGTGGTTGAACTTTCTGCTTCGTGTCAAAAGTCTGGCTGCAGCATTTTGAACCAATTGGAGAGCCCTAATGCTAGACTGCGGTAAACCAGAAAATAGAACATTGCAGTAGTCCAGTCTAGAAGAGATGATCGCATGGATCAGGGTCTCAGCATCAGCCATAGACAGGATGGGATGAATCTTCGCTATATTTCACAGGTGGAAGAAAGCAGTCCTAGTAATATTTCTAATATGGAGGCCAAAGGACAACGAAGGATCAAAAATTACCCCAAGGTTCCTCACTTTGTCAGTGTGATGTATGACACATGAGCCTAGGCTGAGTGTTAACTGGTCAAATTGATGCCGATGTCTCACTGGACCAAGAACCATCATTTCAGTCTTTTCAGAGTTTAAAAGTAGGAAGTTTCTAGAGATCCAATCCATCCATTGCTGCAAGACAATCTTCTAAGGATTTTATGTGAACGAGATTACCAGCAGTTATCGGCATATATAACTGAGTATCATGTGCATAGCAGTGAAAGGTAATCCCAAAATGCCACAATATGTGCCCAAGGGGTGCTATATAAAGGGAGAAAAGCAGGGGGCCTAAGACAGACCCCTGAGGAACCCCAAATTTCATGTCACTAAGGTTAGAGGTAGTGTTACTGTACAAAACACAGTGAGAAGGACTGGTGAAGTATGACGTCGGCCATGCAAGGGCACTCCCAGTAATCCCAAAATTATTTTCCAGCCTATCAAGTAGAATATGATGATCCACTGTATCAAATGCAGCACTGAGATCTAACAGCAGCAGAACCGTAGTGGTGTCCGAATCCATTGTAAGCAGAAGATCATTCACCACTTTAGTGAGAGCCGTCTCTGTGGAATGATATTTTCTAAAAGCAGACTGCAGTGGCTCAGAGATTATTCTCAGTAAGATAGTCTATGAGCTGTCATGACACCACTTTTTCCAGAATTTTAGAGCAAAATGAGTGATGTCGGCCGATAGTTTTTCAATACACTAGGCTCAAGATTAGGTTTCTTAAGTAATGGTTTAATCACTGCAGATTTGAAACATTTCCGAACAGATCCAGAAGTTAAAGAAAGATTAATAAATTCCAGCACAATCGGCCTAAGAGTGGGCCAGAGCTCCTTAAACAGTTTTGTTGGTATAGGATCAAATAAACAGGTTGTGCTTTTTGTTGACGTTACGAATTTCGTCAGCATGTCTAGAGAGATACTATCAAATTCTGTAAATCTAGGTAATACCTCAGTAGTGGCGCCCACCTCAATAGCACCTCCAAACATTATGCCTGGTATTCACACCAAAGAGTTCAATCTTTGTCTCATCAGACCGAAAAATGCACAAAGCAGAGTGCCTTGTTTTATTATAATCATAGAATTACACTCCATCTGTGCATGCATGGATTTGTCTGTCAGATTATTCTTTCAGCACTAAAGCTTATGAACACCTTATCAAATTCATTCCAAATTTGGTATGCATTGTCATGTGTTTCCTCACTTTATGAACTTTTGGGCCATCTATTAGTCAGGATTTTTACAGAGTGCCAACTTGGTGTTGGCACCTCAACACCTCAGTGTTGGCACAATGTTTTTTTTCACTGCATTCCACCACAGGTCAACTCTGGTGTCATGCATCATAGGAGACAACATCATGTCACTTGCATATCTAAGATGAGAAACAACATAATTTTTCATTTTGCACACAGAAAGTACATTTTCTAGCACTCTATTCAGTAAAATATCTTTTCATCTGTGATATCCTATTTATTAATAATGAGTCAGTGTTAAGCTGATTATACGGCACAATGACTTAATATGGGCAGTGACTGTAAGTAAAATTTACATATTGTCCAGTAGATGGTGCACCTACACTTTGGATAGTGTTTCGTTCTACAATACGTTAATGCAGACATGTGATCCGTTAAATTCATATTCAAACTGGACAACAAAATCTCTTTTAGTTTTTAACTATTCCTTAATTATCTCCATTATCCCTTCTGTATGAATTTGAGCTTTTAAAGGAAATGTAATGTTCATTATTATCATTAAGAGTAACTTCAAAGTGTATTTGTCAGGTTAAGAAACTTTATGTTTCATAGTAGATAGTATAGTAGTGAGTAGAGATTTCTTTAGCAAATTTCAACTTTAAATTCAATAGAACAATATTTAGTTCTTTTTGTAACTGAATTTATGAACATTCCAGACAAGAACATAGTGGTGACAAAAATAACTAAATGTTGTTCTACTGTATTTAAAGTTGACTTGTCACGAAAAATTACGACTCACTACTATCTTGCTTTATCGCCCTTCATTTGTCCTTTTCTTTTATTTATTTATTTTTTAACTAGGGATGGGGCTGATCCAATCCAGTATCTGAATCGGATTCCAATATCAACAAATTCACACATCGGAAATTTACGATCCAACCTGCAGAGATTTCCAATCCAGGAGCCACATCTGTGTGTGTATGTTTCCTGTTAAAATGTCTCCAAAAGTGATTTCCAACTGGCTGCTCTGCTAGCTGGCTGCAAAATGTAGAATGGATTTCCTGAACGGAGGTGCGTCTCAATGAGACGAAGATTAATAAGACGTGTTTCCGTTCAGAACATCCCTTCCACAGTTTGTAACCAGCTAGCAGGCGAGTGTTGAGGAGCACTGACTGTCGCTGACCAACTTTTCATCACAACATGTCTGCTGTGTGGAAATATTTTACACTAGAACCACTGCAAAGCAAGACAGCAACTTGCAATGTTTGCAAAGCTGTTTTACTGGGGCGGAATCTCCATTGCGACCTACAATACGACTTAATCAACCATTTGAAAAAGTGCTAACTTCCACAAGACAACGTGAAAGCTAAAGAGATGACCAAGAAGTTGCTCAACTTCATCATGCTCGATGACCAAACATTATCAGTTGAAGAAAACGAAGGATTTTGCAGCCTGATTGAACATTTGCAGCAAAGATATACAGTGCCCTGCAAAAGTATTGGAACACTTGGTATTTTACACATTTTAATTTGTTTATGCCATTTCAAATACAAAAAACTAAAATTTCTAAAATTATCTTCCAAAAACTCAAGCTGAAAGCAAACCTCAACAACTTCTTATAAATTAATAAAAATATAAAAGACAAGATGATGGGTTGCATAAATAACGGAATGCTTTGGTATAATACCTGTAAATAATTCTGTTTTATTGCCATTTTTCTTCAAGTCGGGATGGATACATGAACATTTCCAAGTCACTGAATACAGTATGTGTTAGATTTTACATCAACTATGAAGAAATACAAACAGTATGGCACTCTATGGTAAATCTGTGTAGAGTAGATAGTCTTCAAAAAGTGATTGTGTAAGAAGGAGAAGAGTGAGGAAAGCCACCAAGAAACCCAGACAACCCAGAAGAAGGTATAGGCTTCTGTGGATGTGACTGGAGAAATGGTGCGTATTGTACATGTTTTGTATTTTGCATCACCAGTTCAGTGAGGTGCCATCAGGGGAGGCAGGTGAGGTTATATTTACCCAGTGATTTGTACTACAAAGTTATTTACCTTTTAACTTCATTTGCTGTTCAAATTCTGAGAAGAGATGTGCGGTGCTCACCTTGGATTGTGCAATCACTGGACTAACTGCTGGCATGCTATGCAGTGAGACACTGTCTCTCTGTATGTCACTATTAAAATGGGAAAACACTTTGGCTATATGAGCTTAAATTCCATGCACACTGTGGGAATGTGTATGCACGATCAGGTTGGTTCAAAGGTTGAGAGGTGTCAAAGCGTAAACAGACGCTAGGTCGGTTAGTGACAGCGTCAGTCAAACAACTGTCTAAATCCATAATAAACATAATTTTACAGATGCTTATAAGAAGGAGTGAAAATGCAACTGTTTTACCAAGCCCTTACAATATAACTATAAATAATTACCTTTGAGATGATCCCAAACACTTTCTCCATACCCATGAAGCACACTTAAGAAAAATTGCTGGAGAAAATTCCTCTGTGCTTCTGGAGTGATTAGAGATGGTTTTATCAGCCAATCACTGAGAGCAAATGATTAATCTGCTACGAAATAATTATTTTATATAACGCAGCATCCAGCAGAACACAGCGCAGCATCCAGCAAGTTGCGTTGGCCCGGCGATTTGTGTGGCAGTGCGCCGGTTAAATGCACGTCAGTGCCATTGTGTCATGCCGCTCTTATCATCCAGCCAGCCAGACTCGAGTTCAGATATCAGGTCGGGGAATGATTTGCCATCATCATCTTTTAAAAGGGCAGCGCCTTGCTCTGTTGTGATACAAATCAGTGTGTTTTATCCCACCTGTGTTCATTATTCATTGATCCAAATAACAGGCACATGAAACAAAAAAAGCAGATTTGCATGATTCACAACAGCCTCATTTACTGGTCGGAAAAGCCGGATTTCCAAATTTATCTGGAGGAATCCCACCTCTGCTTTTACTAAGAAGTGGCTTCCATCTGGCCAGTCTACCATACATGCCTGATTGGTGGATTGCTGCAGAGATGGTTGTCCTTCTGAAAGGTTCTCCTCTCTCCACAGAGGAATGCTGGACCTCTGACAGAGTGACCATTGGGTTCTTGGTCACCTCCATGACTAAGGCCCTTCTCCCCTGATCACTCAGTTTTGATGGGTGGCCAGCTCTAGGAAGAGTCCTGGTGGATCCCAACTTCTTCCATGTATGGATGATGGAGGCCACTGTGCTCATTGGGACCTTCAAAGCAGCAGAAATGTTTCTGTACCCTTCCCCAGATTTGTGCCTCAGGACAATCCTGTCTCTGAGGTCTACAGTCAATTCCTTTGACTTTATGCTTGGTTTGTGCTCTGACATGCACTGTCAGCTGTGGGACCTTGTATGTAGACAGGTGTGTGCCTTTCCAAATCATGTCCAATCAAATGAATTTATCCTAGATAGACTCCAATTAAGCTGTCAAAACATCTCAAGGATGATCAGTGGAAACACGATGCACCTGAGCTCCATTTTGAGCTTCATGGCAAAGGCTGTGAATATTTATGTACATGTGATTTCTTAGTTTTTTATTCTTAATAAATTTGCAAAAATTAAAAAAAAAAACTTTTCATGTTGTCATTATGGGGTATTGTGAGTAGACATTTGAGGGGAAAATGAATTTACTCCATTTTGGAATAAGACTATAAAATAAAATGAAAAAAATTGAAGCGCTGTGAAAGCTTTCTGGATGCACGGTATATCTGAGAGCAAGCATACAGTTTGAGCAGATGCAGAGCAAATCATGCTTAAACAGGGACTATTATAGTGCAAGAACTCAGAACTCAGAAGAACTCAGAAGAAGTTTATTGCCATTGCCAATGAACAGGATTCACAGACTAGGAATTTGCTTTGGTATGATGGTGCAACATTAAACAGAGAGCAATATAAAATGCTAAGATTATAATAATATGTGCTAAAATAATATAAAATATAAGATAAAATATGAAATAGAAATATGAAATATGAAAGGCTATGTACAACCACACAAACAGAACAAAAGTGCAGTGGGAGGAATGCAATTAAAAACCAAAGTACATTGTCTAAAGTGACCCGTGATAAAATGATAAAGTGACAGAGTTAAGCTTAAGGTGACTGAGTTATGAAGTGTTCATGAGTTTAACGGCAGAGGGGAAGAAACTGTTCTTATGGCGGGAGGTTCTGGTCCGGATGGACCGTAGCCTCTTGCCCAAGGGGAGTGGTTTGAATAGACCGTGTGCAGGGTGAGAAGGGTCAGCTGTGATCCGACCTGCTCGGCCCAGAGTCCTGGAGACGTGCATGTCGTGGAGAGATGGAAGGCTACAGTCGATCACCTTCTCAGCAGAAGCCACAATGCGCTGCAGTCTGTATCTGTCCCTGGCTGTGGCCCTGGCATACCACACCATGATGGAAGAGCAGAGGATGGACTCGATGATGGCCGTGTAGAACTGCACCATCAGCTGAACAGGCAGCTTGGCCTTCTTCAGTTGCCGCAGGAAGTACATCCTCTGCTGGGCCTTCTTGATGAGGGAGCTGATGGTTGACTCCCACTTGAGGTCCTGGTTGATGGTGGTGCCGAGGAAGTGGTGACAGTCCACAGTGGTGATGGGGCTGTTGGTGAGGGCGAGGGAGGGCGGGGGGCTGTGGCTTTCCTGAATTCCACGATCATCTCCACTGTTTTCTGGGCGCTGAGCTCCAAGTTGTTGCTGCTGCACCAGGTCACCAGCCGGTCTACCTCCCTCCTGTAGGCAGACTCATCCCCATCCGAAATGAGTCCAATGAGGGTGGTGTTGTCCGCAAACTTGATGAGCTTTACGGAGTCGTGGCTGGAGGTGCAGCAGTTAGTGTACAGGGAGAAGAGCAGAGGGGAAAGGACACAGCCCTGTGGAGATCCTGTGCTGAGAGCCCGAGTGTTCGAGACATTTTTTCCCAGCCTCACACGCTGTCTTGGGTCCGTCAGGAAGTCTGTGATCCACCTGCAGGTGGAGTCGGGCACGTGGAGCAGAGAAAGCTTGTCCTGGAGCAAAGCCGGAAGGATGGTGTTGAATGCAGAGCTGAAGTCCACAAACAGGATCCTAGCGTAGGTTCCTGGGGAGTCCAGGTGCTGCAGGATGGAGTGCAGGGCCAGGTTTATGGCGTCATCTACAGACCTGTTGGCTCTGTAGGCAAACTGCAGGGGGTCCAGGAGGGGGTCGGTGATGGACTTCAGGTGGGATAAAACCAGGCGTTCGAAGGTCTTCATGACTACAGACGTGAGAGCCACAGGCCTGTAGTCATTAAGTCCAGTGACGCGTGGTTTCTTGGGGACTGGAACTATGATGGAGGACTTGAAACAGACTGGAACGTGGCATGACTCCAGGGAGGTGTTGAAAATCCCCGTGAAGACTGGGGCCAGCTCATCAGCGCAGTGTCTCAGGGTGGCGGGAGAGACACAGTCTGGGCCCGGGGCCTTACGTGGATTCAGCCTTATGAAATGTCTTCTCACATCCTCCTCTTGGACCGAGAGGGCAGCGGGGGGAGGGGGGGCAGCAGTGAGAGGGGAGAGGTCCAAAGTGTTTGAATATCCAGTTGTGTGGGGGGTGGGGAGGTGTGAGTCCATGACTTCAAAACGTGAATAGAAGACGTTCAGGTCGTTGGCCAGCTTCAAGTCGTCAAAAGAACGAGGTGCTTTGGGCTTTTAGTTGGTAATCTCTTTCAACCCCCTCCACACAGAGGGCAAGTCATTGGCAGAGAACCTTTGCTGCAGACGTGAACTGTACATGGATTTAGCCTTTGCCACCTCCTTGCTAAATCTGTACTTTGCACCTCTATAACTGTCTCTGTCTCCTTCTCTGAAAGCCACCTCTTTCTGCTGACGGACCTGCTGGAGTTTAGGTGTGAACAAGGGCTTGTTGTTGTTATATCTCACCCTGGTACGCTGTGGGATGATGCTGTCTTCACAGAAATGAATATACGACTTCACAGTGTCCGTGTAGTCATCTAGACTGTCTGTTGAAGCCTCAAACATATCCCAATCCGTGGTGGCCAAGCACGCGCGTAGCTCCTCTACAGCTTCATTGCTCCACACTTTAGATGTCCTCACAACAGGTTTGGAGAGTTTTAGTCTCTGTCTGTATGCGGGGATCAAGTGGACCATCACGTGGTCTGAGAGTCCCAAAGCTGCACGGGCCACCGTGCGGTAGGCACCACTCACTGTCGTGTAACAATGATCTAATGTGCTCCCTTCTCTGGTCGGGCATTTAACAAACTGTATTTTGGTAATTCCTGACTGAGATTCCCTTTGTTAAAATCACAGAGAGTTACAACAAGGGAGTCCGGAAAGTCTCTCTCCACGCTCATAATCTGATCCGCGAGCACGCACTTGACCTCGTGCACGTCCGCGCTCGGTGGAATATACACGGAGCAAACTATGAAGGAGTTAAACTCACGTGGAGAGTAGAACGGTCTGCAGTTTATGAGGAGATATTCCAGAGAGGGAGAGCAGTGTTGGGAGATCACAGGCACATCAGAGCACCAGGCGTTGCTGATATAGAAGCAGAGTCCTCCACCTCTTATTTTTCCACCGGAGAGTGCTCGGTCTCTGTCTGCGCGGAGGAGTTGGAATCCCTCTAGTTGGAGCGCGCAGTCCGGTGTCTGTGCATTTAACCACGTCTCCGTGAAGCACAGTACACAAGATGAGAAGAAATCTCTATTCTTCTTCATCAGCAGTGCCAGCTCATCCATCTTGTTGCCGAGTGAGTGGATGTTGGAGAGAAATATCCCAGGTAGGGGCATGCGCGTGCCCCTTTGTCTGAGGCGCATGAGAGCTCCAGCTCGTTTTCCTCTCCGCCGGCGTCTCACTCTTTTGGCCAAAAAGTGAACCAGTTCAGCTGCAGGCACTAAAAAAACTGGCGTAATGTCCGTGGGTGTTGATGATCTGATGTCTTCTTTTCTGAAGAAGAGGATTTTGAGGGAAACCATTGTAAAATTTGATTGTGAAATGAATAATCTGAAATCAATGATACATTAGGTCAATTAACCACACAACACACCATATTATCATGGCTATTGGGTACCTATTGGGTCATACTAACGTTAGCAATTAGCATAGTGCTATGTGGTACTAGCAACTAGCAAAATGTTTTCAAGACATATGAATGATTAAATCCATCAGGAATTACTGCTTTAAGGCACTCACCTTGGTCACATTCTCAGCCACAGTCTGAAAATAACACAAATGAATAAAAATGATACTTCTTTATGATCACAAACCAACTTTTTGGTGTATACCATCACCTACTGTATCGGAGTGTGTAGAATCATGGCATTACTTACTTTAAGTCAGTACAGTACAGAAAATGGAAAAAAATCACAACTTGGTCACTACTGTTGACTCAAGTGAAGCCAGATATCTCTCCTGGTGATGTTAATGTACTAATAATGTACTGAAGCATGGTGTAAATCAAACAACGAGGGTTTGAGAGAAAATGGTGAGTGCAAGAAGCTAACAGAATGCATCAGCAGAGACCACAATGACTTTGAAAATGTAATCCAATTACTGATTACTCCTTGAAAAAGTAACTTAGTTATTTTACTGATTAATCAGTTTTAAAAGTAACTTAGTTAGATTACTAGTTTCTTTATTAGTTACTTTCAGCAGCTTCTGACAACATCGCCCCGCCACCTCAACATGAAAATAATAACCAGTTTTGCCAGTATTCCCTTAATAGTCACCCTTTCTTGACTTCAATGTACATAAGACATCTTTCTTGACCTCATATTTAACTGTTGACAGCACTGTAACAGTAAAACTTATCATTTCTAACCTACATTGTTTGGAAATGTAACTATTAAATTCTAACATTTTAGTTGTTGAAATTATTATTATTATTATTATTATTATTATTATTATTAAGTCGTATTGGTAGTAATAATAGTATGAAAAAAATGTCTTCAAAAGTGGACCTTTAATCTACGGCTGTGGTGGGGAGCCGCGTCCCCCTGCCCATGTTTACTTCCTGCATGGATTCGCCCCTGGCTTGCTGTTTCAGCAGAAGAATGGATAACATTTATTTATGCAGAAAACATCACCAGATTAACAGGTAAGAAAGTTTTTATCAGCATTTTTTACATCATGTTGTCCTCAGAAAGAGACTTAGATGCATTTGGGTGGATCAGCTGTTTTTAACGAAGACACCCACAGAGCGGCACAGAGTTTTAAAGGGAAAAAAGAGTAAAAGATATCTTTGTAAAACCATAGCTCTGAGCATCACCGTGCTTTGAGAGACAACTGTTCTTCTACTCGGAGCTGAGCTGCACAGTGGATGTAGCTCTGTGCAGCAGCTTGCTGAAAATGGACAGTTCAGACCATTTCTGCATCTTGTTTTAAATGTTGTGAAAGTGTAGTGACACGGACCCACAACAGGGGGCGCAAATGAACGGCCAATAGATGAGCCAAAAAGTAACAATTTAATGTTGTGAAATGTGCACAACGAATATACAGACAATCTCAGAATATAATTACAGTCAATCCACAAAGGTGACGTGTGGGCAGGCTCGAGGATAGAAGACGTCTGTCCTGAGAAGAGCCGGAACCACACGATTTCCGCCGCCACAGAACCTGGTGAATACTGGAGCCGCCAAGTCCCGAATTCCCAGGTGATCACCGTCCCCGACTGTCGGATCTGGTACTGCTGGCGAAAACAAAGACAGTCAAGTGTGGGTGTGTGTACACCCAGTAACAACAACGGTGGGAATGCCACCTCCACCTCTCACTCAATATGTTGCAGAGGACCGCAGTGATTCCTCAGGGGAAAAGAGTGCCGTCCTGCACTCACTCAGCCTCCACAGAAAGAGGGACCGGTACTCCTGCAAACACAATATACAGATATAGATAAACACAAATGGCTGAGGATATTACCTCCAATGAAGTATGATATCTCGGCGATGAGGTGGAGATGACGTCTGGGTTTTATGGAGTGAGATGATGAAGAATGAGTGACAGCTGTCAGGAAGTAATGAGTAACAGCTGTCACTCCCGGCTGTGTCCGTGGCGGCAGCGCCCTCTCGTGCCTGAAGCCCGCACTTTAGGCAGGGCGCCCTCTGGTGGTGGGCCAGCAGTACCTCCTCTTCTGGCGGCCCACACAACATTAAAGCTGTGATTGACCCACAATACAAAAATACAGTAATAGTAACGCACAGTGACTCCGAGAAGTAACTTTATTCAGATTATTCATTTGGAAAGATTAACGCGTTAGATTACCCATTACTGAAAAAAGCGGTCAGATTAGAGTAGCACATTACTAAGTAGCATGTTACTGGCAGAGAGACGCCATGTGGTTGCGCTGTCTGTTAAAAAGTCAGTACAACTGAAATGGATGAAGGGGAGAGAAACCATGTGGATGAACCACCCAGAATTGCTTGGGGGAAAAAACACAATAACCAGGGGCTACCATGGCAGTAGAGAGAGAATCCAGAAGGGGAAACCTGTACACTGCACGTGCACTGTGGGAAACATAACCAGAGAAACCAAAACCTAATAACGCTAAAGAAACAAAAACACGTAACCCCAAAATCAGAACAGGAACAAAACACAGACGAGAAACCACCCACTCCTCCTACATGAGCACATGGGTGGACGCAGATCATGACATACGTCTGCTGCTACAGAACTAACCAGGAGAAGGTATTTTGACCGTTTTCCCCTCACTTCATTTGTTCCCTATTTGTATGAGGTCAGATTTTAAGATTCTGGTTTTGACTAAATCCTCGTATCTGGTAGACCTTATTAACACTTGTGTACCAGCCCATGCCCTGTGTTATCAGAATGCAGGATTGTCATGTATTCTTATTGTAGTCTTAGCCAAAGCTAGTTCCTGGGACATGTCAGTGGGGCATAGGCCTCTGTTGCAGAGCATGTCAGCATTTTGTATGTTAGCTTGTTGTGATGTTGCTGTGAATTATTCCTTCTGATGAAACAAGAGTGTGACATCCAGTAAACTGCCAGAGCAAGGAGGAATCAGATCGTGTGAGAACGAGGGATTGTCCTATTTCAGTGGCCAATCCGGTATCAATATATTCACTGAATTACTAATGCAGTCTATTTTTCTGGAACTCTAGGCTTCACCTCCTGCTTGTCATTGTGAACACTGGACTCTGTGTGATTGCTTAGCTGCAGTATTTACGCCCCTGCATGGTCTGTCGTTTCTGTCTTGTGCTTTTGTGCTATTTTACTCTTATGGCCAAAGCAGATGGTCACCCCACTGAGTCTGGTCTGCTTGAAGCTTCTTCCTACAAACAACAAATGCAATGGGAATTTTTCTTACTGCTGTGGTCATTGTACCTCCTCATGGAGTGGTTTAAGTATTCACCTTACTCATGTGTTGCACCTCAACTTGTGTTGTGATTTGGTGCGGTATGAATAAATTGAAACTGAAGTTACGCTCACAAATTGAAAGTGCACATTGCTGAATAAAAATGGGGAAAACACTCTATATATTACTGCCACCTGCAAATTCCAGATCCTTGCACTGCCAAATCTCGATTATGTAACTATGTATATCAGTACTTGAGACATGTGAAATCTGACCTTCATGCAATGGGTTAGTTCAGTTAATCTTTTATTAAAGTGAACTTTGTATATTTGTAATTCCATTCTGTTTGCGCAGAAAACATGAGATATCTTTTAAGTCTATGTTGTATTTTATCACACTGATAACCTCTGATACAAATCCACAGCAAAACTTCAATGTTAATATTTTACCATCAAAGTGAGTTTTTTTAGGGGGAAAGTAGGCAGTGACTCGACATGCTATATAAGTTCGCATTACAGTGATATTTTTCAGAGTTTAGAGTTGGAGATTGCAAGTATATGAATTATTTACATCAGGAGTGAACACAGGCTACAAAAGCACAATTTATTCGAGCCAGAAAGAAGAATTTCTTGAAAAGAAAACCGTTTCTGATCGTCTTTCTCCAGCTGCTGGTTCTGTTCTATTTGACCATGTGGCTTCATGATTTTTTACCAGGTTCTGACCTCAAGGTTGTTCTCCTGTTCATTTTTTTGTTACTATTTATTGCTGACTTCATCAAAAACAGGAATCCTCCAAATTATCCTCCAGGACCGCTGGGTCTCCCCTTCGCAGGAAATTTCTTCAGCGTGAACAGGAAGCATCCGCATCTTTATTATTATAAGGTAATTTAAATGCAAAGACAATTACAATTTAGGTACATTTGGTTACGATAAAAGATGAAAATTCAAATATTTCTGAATGTTTTTCATAATAGTTCATTTTTTCTTAATGTGTTTCCAAACTTTTGTTTCTATATGTATTTTATTGAGAGCTAAAACATGCATCTGATTTGATATAAATTGAATTTAATATAATTTCAAAGATCCTTAACAAATGCTACTTTTTGACAGAAAAATTACAATATGGAGGAAGTTTTGAAGAAAATAATAGATCTTTAGAGTTTTGCATTAAATTTTGTTTAGTGAGAAAATCTTCTTTTTTTTCCCCCCCACAAAGAAATTGCTTTTAAATTAATTTATTCACAGTTTATACTTATGTAAAACAGTGCTTTGGGGAAATAATTCTGCCTGTAACCACCCTGTGTACTAAAGAGGCCATTTTTGTAATCAGTCAACTTATTATACAGTTAGTCTTTTGCAGAAGAGGGACAGAGACACTGTCAAAGTCATCAATCTGCAAGTCCTAAGTCAGCTTGCAATCAGTTGGTGGTCATTATTATTACTTGAGAGTGACTTGATGGTGACTTCGTCCCACCCATGGTCCTTTGTGTAACTGACAAGGCCTACATGTTGCCATCTATCCTTTCAATGGCACAGATGTTTAGCAAAATAGCCACTAGATGGCACTCCAGACCATCTTGAAAGTTTGTGGCATCAAACATGGCAACAGTCTGAGAAGTTGTAATAATGGTTGTTACCCCATTCACCCTATTGAGGTTTCAAATCCCGCAAAATCTCAGAGAGGTTGTCACTCTGCGAGATGTCAAAAACATTGAGAAATGCATTGAGACGTTCAAATAAGGCTGCAATTTAACCGCTGCACACAGACAACAGCATCAACATCACAAGGTAAAACTCTTTGTATATTGAGCCAAAAACTCTTGTGAATGTATTTTCTGGGTTTTTAGATGTCATTGTGTTTGTTTTATGTAAACATGCAAGAATCTCAAGTGATTTCTCTGTTATTTTCAATAGGAATTGCTGTGAGCCGCGATCGCTTCCTGTTCATGTTCATGTTCACCCAAGGGGAAAGTCAAGTTTGTTCTTTAATGCCCTGCTTATTGTCCTTTACAACACTGTTTGTGCTGTTTGTCCCAGAAAAATATATATAAGATGTTTGAGATTCAGTTTGCGTTTACGAAGTTCCACGCAGGTTGAAGGTAGCAGACACGGAATATTTGGAATATTTGTTTTAGCAAGTTCTCAGGGGTCTCATGAATGCAGTCTCAGAAATGTTATGAAAGGCATAAAAAATACATTTCGGTCATATAATGTTTATTTGCAATTATCGTCATGTGTTGTTTTGACCACAGCTCCTTTCTGGCACGCAAGGGATTATGGGATATTTCCAGTCTTGTATAAAGTACCTCAAAGTGATACTTGAGTGAAGGTACAAGTATCTTACCATAAAACTCCTTTGTAAAAGTTCAAGTCTCCTTTAAAAATATTACTTGAGTAAAAGTCTTAAAGTATCTGGCATTTACTGTACTCAAGTATCAAAAGTAAATTCCTCATATAAAATGTACTTTTATTAAAAGTATTAATTAAAAGTAATGTTCAAAACTACTGGAGAGTGAAACAGTGACAGAAAAGAAAGTCATTGTGCTGTCTGGAGAAACCAGGAGGGGGCCTTAGCCCCTATAAAAAACCCTGGATCCGCCTCTGGCAGAGCAGTAGGTGACAGGATCAGTGAGCAACAGGTGGATGTATATAGCTGTAAATAAAGGTTCCGTTCTTTTTCTGAAGACACGGCCTTTTTCCTGGAAGACCCAAACGCACTTTTCTGTTCAACACAACAGCCAGGCTCTTGTGAAACAGAACAGTCATTTATAGCTACACAGTTGTGCCAAATTTAGGAAAAAGTAAAAAAAAAAAAAAAAACAACAACTTTGCAAGCATCAACACCACCAACCACTGCAAAACAACTAAACATGGCGCTCTTTGCGCTCTCGAATCCAAAATGCAATTGTTTGCTTCAGATTTAGAAACTCAAAAACTATTTGCTCAAATATGACTGGTCCAAATATTATGCTAAAATTCAGATTTGAACATCTAGGATGGATGGAGTGTGAATTATTGATCCTGAATTTGAGAATAATAACGGCAATATATACCAGAAACATAGTTTAACGGTGTGAAACAATTGGAAGCCAGCCATTGAGTATTTCACCAAATGAAATCAAACTGTGTGAATTAAGAAAGGTGTTTTTCAAAGTCAGACATTTCAATCAAATAACTTAAGTGGTATTAAAATTTCAACATCGAACCTTTATCACAAACTGAATGTTCATGGCAGTGAGTTGCTTATACATGCAAATATGATACCCCGCCCCAACCCCACTCCCAAAAAAGGACCGAGTTGTTAATTTATATTTGCATTTAAATTTATATTTGCAAATTGTTTTTTTTTACTTTCACTTTTGATGCTCTGTGTGCTTCTTACGTTTGTGCTGCTATACAATGCTGCTGGAACCTCAATTTGAGGGAGTCTTCCGAAGGGATAAATAAAGTTCTAGCTAATCTAATCTAATCTTCTCCTTCAAAAGGGCAATCCTGCCATCTAATGCTCAAAATGTGATTATACAAAGAAAGAGTTGAATGCTGATTTATTGTCCACAGCTGGTAGATATCTATGGGAGTGTGTTCAGTGTCCGCCTTGGAGTTGAAAGGATCGTGGTTGTGTCTGGGTTCAAAATGCTGAAGGAAGCCATAGTGACACAAGCTGAGAACTTCGTGGATCGACCACACAATTCTATTAATGAGAGATATTACAGAGGAACCTCAGGTTTAAACATCTTTCTTTTACATTATCATATGGGGTAATATGTTCTCTTAATACGGTGGGTGTTTTTTTCCTTAGGTGGTTTGTTCATGAGCAATGGTGAACAATGGAGAATACAGCGACGTTTTGCTCTGCATACCTTACGTACCTTTGGCATGGGCAAAAACAGCCTGGAGCAGTGTATCTGTGAGGAAGCGCAACACCTTCAAGATCACATAAAGAAAAAAAAAGGTATTTTTGAATAACAGCACACCTGATAATATGTGAATCAGGTGTGCACAGAGGGGGAACATCTGCCTATATGAAACAAATATACACCGTAAACCCTAAATTTGTCTTGACCTATATCATTATTGATATATAAACTGCAAGTCTGTCAAGAGTCTGCTGTTGTTGGGAAAGTGTAGTGACACGGACCCACAACAGGGGGCGTAAATGAACGGACAATGGAAGGAGTTAAATTAGAACACTTTACTGTTGTGAATGTCACAACCAAACACAGCAGATTACAGAATGTACACAAGTCAATTAATAAAGGTGTCGTGTGGGCAGGCTCGACGATAGGAGACGCCCGTCTGGAGACGAACCGGAACCACACGATTTCCACCGCCACCGAACCCAAGGGATACTGGAGCCGCCAAGTCCCGAAGTCCTCAGGTGGCCACCGTCTCGGCGTGTCGGATCTGGTACTGCTGGCAGAAAACAAAAACAGTCAAGTGTGGGTGTGTGTACACCCAGTAACAATCCTGGTGGGAATTCCACCTCCACCTCTCACTCAATACGTGTTGCAGCGATCCCTCAGAGGAAAAAGAGTGCCGTCCTGCACAGCCTCCACAAACTAAGGACCGGTACTCCTGCAAACACTCACAATAGATAGATTTAGAAAATTACCACAAAGGCTGAGGATATTACCTCTTGATGAAGATGATATCTCGGCAATGTGGTGGAGGTGTCTTCCTGCTTTTATTCCAGATGTGGAGTAGATGATCAGTGACAGCTGTCATGGTTGATGGGTGACAGCTGTCACCACGGCTTGTTCCTGGAGGCGGCAGCGCCCTCTCGTGCCTGAAGCCCGCACTTCAGGCAGGGCACCCTCTGGTGGTGGGCCAGCAGTACCTCCTCTTCTGGCGGCCCACACAACAGGACCCCCCCCTCAACGGGCGCCTCCTGGCGCCCGACCAGGCTTGTTCGGGTGGCGACGGTAGAAATCGGCCAGGAGGGCCGGGTCCAGGATGAAGCTCCTCTTCACCCAGGAGCGTTCTTCGGGTCCATACCCCTCCCAGTCCACCAAATACTGAAAGCCCCGGCCCATTCGACGGACGTCCAAGAGCCGGCGTACTGTCCAAGCCGGCTCCCCGTCGATATTACGGGCAGGAGGCGGCGCCGGACCGGGTGCACAGAGGGGTGAGGTGTGATGCGGTTTAATCCTGGAGACATGGAAGACCGGATGGATCAGCAGTGAGGCCGGGAGTTGGAGCCTCACTGCGGTAGGACTGAGGACCTTAAGGATGGTGAATGGTCCAATGAAGCGGTCTTTTAATTTGGGTGACTCGACCTGGAGTGGAATGTCCTTGGTGGATAGCCATACCTCCTGCCCGGGCTGGTATGCGGGGGCCAGGGACCATCAACGGTCTGCATGGGCTTTTGCCCTCGTCCGGGCCCTCAACAAGGCCGAACGGGCGATGCGCCACACCCGACGGCATCTCCGCAGGTGGGCCTGGACCGAGGGCACACCGACCTCTCCCTCCACCAAAGGAAACAAAGGGGGTTGGTACCCCAGACACACCTCAAACGGGGAGAGGCCGGTGGCAGAGGACACTTGGCTGTTATGAGCGTACTCGATCCAGGCCAGATGTTCACTCCAAGCCGTTGGGTGTGCGGAGGTAGTACACCGAAGGGCTTGCTCCAACTCTTGATTGGCCCGTTCGGCCTGTCCGTTAGTCTGAGGGTGATACCCAGACGAGAGGCTCACGGTGGCCCCCAGTTCCCGGCAGAAACTTCTCCATACCTGCGAGGAGAACTGGGGACCGAGATCTGAAATGATGTCTGTAGGTATCCCATGCAGCCGGACGACATGGTGGACCAGGAGATCCGCCGTCTCCTGGGCCGATGGGAGCTTCAGGAGGGCCACGAAGTGGGCCGCCTTGGAGAATCGGTCCACTATCGTGAGAATGGTGGTGTGACCCCGGGACGGCGGGAGGCCCGTGACAAAATCCAGACCGATGTGGGACCAGGGGCGATGAGGCACAGGAAGTGGCTGTAGGAGTCCCTGTGCCTTCTGGTGGTCCGCCTTGCCCCTGGCGCAGGTGGTGCAGGCCTGGATGTAAGCCCGGACATCAGTCTCCAGGGACGCCCACCAGAAGCGCTGCCGGACCACTGCCACGGTCCTACGCACCCCTGGGTGGCAGGAGAGCTTGGACCCGTGACAGAAGTCCAGGACGGCAGCCCTGGCTTCTGGTGGGACGTATAGTCTGTTCTTCGGTCCAGTTCCGGGATCCGGGCTCCGTGCCAGGGCCTCCCGGACGGTCTTCTCCACGTCCCAGGTTAGGGTAGCCACGATAGTGGACTCCGGTAAGATGGGTTCCGGTGGATCCGACACCTCGGTCTTGACTTCCCGTTCGTGCACCCGGGACAGGGCATCCGATCTCTGGTTTTTGGTCCCGGGCGGTAGGTGATCCGGAAGTCAAAACGGCCGAAAAACAGTGACCAGCGGGCTTGCCTGGGGTTCAGTCGCTTGGCGGTCCTGATATACTCCAGGTTCTGGTGGTCAGTAAAAACCGTGAAAGGCACTGACGCTCCCTCCAGCAGGTGTCTCCACTCCTCAGGAGCCTCTTTCACCGCAAGGAGCTCTCGATTGCCCACGTCATAGTTCCGCTCTGCTGGGGTCAACCTGCGGGAAAAATAGGCACACGGGTGAAGAACCTTATCGGTCTCTCCGCTCTGGGATAGCACGGCTCCTATCCCTGAGTCAGAGGCGTCCACTTCAACCACAAACTGGCGACTAGGATCGGGCTGCACCAAGACAGGTGCAGTCGAGAAGCGCTGTTTCAACTCCCTGAACGCGGCATCGCACCGATCCGACCAGGTGAAGGGAACTTTTGGTGAGGTCAGGGCTGTCAGGGGGCTAACTACCTGACTATACCCCTTAATGAACCTCCTGTAAAAATTTGCGAAGCCGAGGAACTGTTGCAGCTTCCTACGGCTCGTAGGTTGGGGCCAGTCTCTCACCGCTGCGACCTTGGCTGGATCCGGGGCGACGGAGTTGGAGGAGATGATAAACCCCAGGAAGGACAAAGAGGTGCGGTGAAACACTTCTCGCCCTTCACAAACAGCCAGTTCTCCAACAACCGCTGCAGGACCTGACGTACATGCCGTACATGGGTCTCAGGGTCCGGAGAAAAGATGAGTATATCGTCCAGATATACGAAGACGAATCGGTGCAGGAAGTCCCGCAAGACGTCATTAACCAAAGCTTGGAATGTCGCAGGGGCGTTAGTGAGGCCGAACGGCATGACCAGGTACTCAAAATGACCTAACGGTGTGTTGAATGCCGTCTTCCATTCGTCTCCCTTCCGGATCCGAACTAGGTGGTATGCGTTCCTAAGATCCAATTTTGTGATGATTTTGGCTCCATGCAGGAGGGTGAACACCGAATCCAACAAAGGCAACGGGTATCGGTTGTGAACCGTGATCTCGTTCAGCCCCCGGTAATCAATGCATGGACGAAGACCGCCATCTTTTTTGCCCACAAAAAAGAAACCTGCTCCCATCGGAGAGGTGGAGTTACGGATCAGCCCGGCAGCTAAGGAGTCCCGGATGTAGGTCTCCATCGATTCGCGCTCAGGTCGGGAGAGGTTGTACAGCCTGCTGGATGGGAACTCCACGCCTGGCAACAAATCGATGGCACAATCGTACGGACGGTGCGGGGGAAGGGTGAGTGCCCGATCCTTGCTAAAAACGTCAGCAAGATCGTGGTACTCAACCGGCACCGCCGACAGATTGGGGGGAACTTTGACCTGCACCTTAGCCTGGGAACCGGGAGGAACCGAGGATCCCAAACACACCCGATGGCAGGACTCGCTCCACTGTACCACCACCCCGGACGGCCAATCAATCCGGGGATTGTGTTTTAGCATCCAGGGGAACCCCAGAATCACACGGGAGGTAGAAGGAGTCACAAAAAACTCAATCTCCTCCCTATGATTCCCTGACACTACCAGAGTTACTGGTAGTGTCCTGTGTGTGATTAAAGGGAGAAGGGTGCCATCTAGTGCTCGCACCTGCAATGGTGAAGGAAGCGCCACCAGAGGGAGCCCTACCTCCCTGGCCCATCTGCTGTCTAGCAGATTCCCTTCTGACCCTGTGTCTACCAGTGCTGGGGCCTGAAGGGTTAAATCCCCGCTAAGGATTGTAACTGGGAGCCGTGTGGAAATGTGTGTGTGTCCCACGTGAATTTCTTGGTCCACCCTAAGCCCAGTTTCTAGGGGCGGGCGTTGGTGTTTAACCGTTCGGGGCAATTGCTCAATTGGTGCTCCATTGAGCCACAAACAAAACATGCCCCGTGGGGAAGCCTCCTCTGTCTATTCAGTGGTCTGAATGTGGCCCTGCTCGTGTCCATAGCTTCGTCAGCAGGGGGAGCTGTCGCCCCACGGGACGTAGAGGCCAGGGAGCGTGGGAAGGGCGGACCTTTCTCGGACCCGGAAGGAAGAGGGACGGTGCGCGCCCGGCCACGCCCTTCGTCTCGTTCCCGACGGCGTTCCTCCAACCGATTGTCTAACCGTATAACAAGATCGATAAGTCCATCTAATTCCCGCGGTTCATCCTTGGCCACCAGGTGCTCCTTCAGGACCGACGACAGTCTGTTTACGAAGGCGGCGCGGAGCGCAGCGTTATTCCAGCCGGACCTCGCAGCCGCGATGCGGAAGTCACTGCATAAGCGAACGAACCGGAACCACACGATTTCCACCGCCACCAAACCCGAGGGATACTGGAGCCGCCAAGTCCCGAAGTCCCCAGGTGGCCACCGTCTCGGCGTGTCGGATCTGGTACTGCTGGCAGAAAACAAAAACAGTCAAGTGTGGGTGTGTGTACACCCAGTAACAATCCTGGTGGGAATTCCACCTCCACCTCTCACTCAATACGTGTTGCAGCGATCCCTCAGAGGAAAAAGAGTGCCGTCCTGCACAGCCTCCACAAACTAAGGACCGGTACTCCTGCAAACACTCACAATAGATAGATTTAGAAAATTACCACAAAGGCTGAGGATATTACCTCTTGATGAAGATGATATCTCGGCAATGTGGTGGAGGTGTCTTCCTGCTTTTATTCCAGATGTGGAGTAGATGATCAGTGACAGCTGTCATGGTTGATGGGTGACAGCTGTCACCACGGCTTGTTCCTGGAGGCGGCAGCACCCTCTCATGCCTGAAGCCCGCACTTCAGGCAGGGCGCCCTCTGGTGGTGGGCCAGCAGTACCTCCTCTTCTGGCGGCCCACACAACAGCTGTGCCAGTGTTGCAGATCGAACAGTCTCCCCTAAAAATGCCTTCACTCCGCATGCGTCATTTCTGAGCGTCAGCAGCAATTCACCCATTATTGCCTCGTTTTTGGCTTAAAACTGCACCCCAGTCATCATCTATCTCAGCGACAGATATCTGAAGCTTTTGTAAAACAATCATTTCCACATAAATTTAGCATCATTTCACAATAAAAGACAGAGGACCGATCAGAGTGCACAGCAGCTGATGCTGTGCCTACGTCATTTCAGAGGGTCAATAACAACTCGCCAATTATTGCCTCATTTTCTGCTTAGAACTGACTTTAGAATGATTTAAGAGGTTTTACTTTGTCATCTGATGGTTAACAATCACATTATTTCCTTTGATCACTTTGGGTGTACAGAGTCAGACTCAGAGAGTCAAATTCAGACGTGCTGCTGTGGTCCAAAATGATCCACGTGCAGTGAAGGCAGGGCAGACAATTTTTAGGGGGAACCCTTCAGTCTGCGACACCACGTTTACAAAGAACTTGCAATGGCCATGGCTGGCCACCTCATCTGTTTCATAATGTCACATGTATCTTTATCAGGTGATGCATAATTCCACCTGAAATTCCAATCTTCAAATTGTGCTTTTCTAAATGTTTTTTTTTTTTTTTTTAACAAATGGATGCCGGCAGCACATTTCAAAAAAGCTGGGACAGGGCAACAAAAGACGGGGAAAGTTGATGAATGCTCAAAGAACACCTGTTTGGAACATTACACAGGTGAACAGGTTAATTGGAAACAGGTGAGTGGCATGATTGGGTATAAAAGGAGCATCCCCAAAAGGCTGAAATGTTCACAAGCAAAGATGGGATGAGGATCACCACTTTCTGAACAACTGCATAAAAAATAGTCCAACAGTTTAAGAACAATGTTTCTCAACGTTCAATTGCAAGGAATTTAGGGATTCCATCATCTACAGTCCATAATATAATCAGAAGATTCAGAGAATCTGGAGAACTTTCTAAACGTAAGAGGCAAGGCCGAAAACCAACATTGAATGCACATGACCTTTGAGCCCTCAGGCGGCACTGCATTAAAAACCGACATCATTGTGAAAAGGATCTTACCGCGTGGGCTCAGGAACACTTCAGAAAACCACTGTCAGTTAATGCAGTTCGTCGCCACATCTACACATACAAGTTAAGACTCTACCATGCAAAGTTAAAGCCATACATCAACAACATCCAGAAATGCCGCCGCCTTCTCTGGGCCCGAGCTCATTTGAAATGGACAGACACAAAGTGGAAAAGTGTGCTGTGGTCTGATGAGTCCACATTTCAAATTGTTTTGGAAATCATGGACGTTGTGTCCTCTGGACAAAAGAGGAAAAAGACCATCCAGATTGTTACCAGCGCAAAGTTCAAAAGCCAGCATCTGTGATAGTACGGGGGTGTGTTAGTGCCCATGGCATGGACAACGTACACATCTGTGATGGCACCATCAATGCTGAAAGGTACATCCAGGTTTTGGAGCAACACATGCTGTCATCCAAGCAACATCTTTTTCAGGGTCGTCCCTGCTTATTTCAGCGAGACAATGCCAAACCACATTCTGCACGTGTTACAACAGCGTGGCTTCGTAGTTAAAGAGTGCAGGTACTAGACTGGCCTGCCTGCAGTCCAGACCTGTCGCCAGTTGATAATGTGTGGCGCATTATGAAGCGCAAAATACGACAATGGAGACCCGGACTGTTGAACAACTGAAGTCGTACATCAAGCAAGAATGGGAAAGAATTCCACCTACAAAGCTTCAACAATTAGTGTCCTCAGTTCCCAAACGCTTACTGAGTGTTGTTAGAAGGAAAGGTGATGTAACACAGTGGTAAACATACCACTGTCCCAGCTTTTTTGAAACGTGTTGAAAATAAGCAAATATTTGCACAAAAACAATAAAGTCTATCAACTCAATCAATCAACTTTTTTTTTATATAGCGCCAAATCACAACAAACAGTCGCCCCAAGGCGCTCTATATTGTAAGGCAAGGCCATACAATAATTATGAAAAACCCCAACGGTCAAAACGACCCCCTATGAGCAAGCACTTGGCTACAGTGGGAAGGAAAAACTCCCTTTTAACAGGAAGAAACCTCCAGCAGAACCAGGCTCAGGGAGGGGCAGTCTTCTGCTGAGACTGGTTGGGGCTGAGGGAAAGAACCAGGAAAAAGACATGCTGTGGAGGGGGGCAGAGATCGATCACTAATGATTAAATGCAGAGTGATGCATACGGAGCAAAAAGAGAAAGAAACAGTGCATCATGGGAACCCCCCCACAGTCTACGTCTAAAGCAGCATAACCAAGGGATGGTCCAGGGTCACCTGATCCAGCCCTAACTATAAGCCTTAGCGAAAAGGAAAGTTTTAAGCCTAATCTTAAAAGTAGAGAGGGTATCTGTCTCCCTGATCTGAATTGGGAGCTGGTTCCACAGGAGAGGAGCCTGAAAGCTGAAGGCTCTGCCTCCCATTCTACTCTTACAAACCCTAGGAACTACAAGTAAGCCTGCAGTCTGAGAGCGAAGCGCTCTAATGGGGTAATATGGTACTACGAGGTCCCTAAGATAAGATGGGACCTGATTATTCAAAACCTTATAAGTAAGAAGAAGAATTTTAAATTCTATTCTAGAATTAACAGGAAGCCAATGAAGAGAGGCCAACACGGGTGAGATATGCTCTCTCCTTCTAGTCCCCGTCAGTACTCTAGCTGCAGCATTCTGAACCAACTGAAGGCTTTTTAGGGAACTTTTAGGACAACCTGATAATAATGAATTACAATAGTCCAGCCTAGAGGAAATAAATGCATGAATTAGTTTTTCAGCATCACTCTGAGACAAGACCTTTCTGATTTTAGAGATATTGCGTAAATGCAAAAAGGCAGTCCTACATATTTGTTTAATATGCGCTTTGAATGACATATCCTGATCAAAAATGACTCCAAGATTTCTCACAGTATTACTAGAGGTCAGGGAAATGCCATCCAGAGTAAAGATCTGGTTAGACACCATGCTTCTAAGATTTGTGGGGCCAAGTACAATAACTTCAGTTTTATCTGAGTTTAAAAGCAGGAAATTAGAGGTCATCCATGTCTTTATGTCTGTAAGACAATCCTGCAGTTTAGCTAATTGGTGTGTATCCTCTGGCTTCATGGATAGATAAAGCTGGGTATCATCTGCGTAACAATGAAAATTTAAGCAATACCGTCTAATAATACTGCCTAAGGGAAGCATGTATAAAGTGAATAAAATTGGTCCTAGCACAGAACCTTGTGGAACTCCATAATTAACTTTAGTCTGTGAAGAAGATTCCCCATTTACATGAACAAACTGTAATCTATTAGACAAATATGATTCAAACCACCGCAGCGCAGTGCCTTTAATACCTATGACATGCTCTAATCTCTGTAATAAAATTTTATGGTCAACAGTATCAAAAGCAGCACTGAGGTCCAACAGAACAAGCACAGAGATAAGTCCACTGTCCGAAGCCATAAGAAGATCATTTGTAACCTTCACTAATGCTGTTTCTGTACTATGATGAATTCTAAAACCTGACTGAAACTCTTCAAATAGACCATTCCTCTGCAGGTGATCAGTTAGCTGTTTTACAACTACCCTCTCAAGAATCTTTGAGAGAAAAGGAAGGTTGGAGATTGGCCTATAATTAGCTAAGATAGCTGGGTCAAGTGATGGCTTTTTAAGTAATGGTTTAATTACTGCCACCTTAAAAGCCTGTGGTACATAGCCAACTAACAAAGATAGATTGATCATATTTAAGATTGAAGCATTAAATAATGGTAGGACTTCCTTGAGCAGCCTGGCAGGAATGGGGTCTAATAAACATGTTGATGGTTTGGATGAAGTAACTAATGAAAATAACTCAGACAGAACAATCGGAGAGAAAGAGTCTAACCAAATACCGGCATCACTGAAAGCAGCCAAAGATAACGATACATCTTTGGGATGGTTATGAGTAATTTTTTCTCTAATAGTCAAAATTTTGTTAGCAAAGAAAGTCATGAAGTCATTACTAGTTAAAGTTAATGGAATACTCAGCTCAATAGAGCTCTGACTCTTTGTCAGCCTGGCTACAGTGCTGAAAAGAAACCTGGGGTTGTTCTTATTTTCTTCAATTAGTGATGAGTAGAAAGATGTCCTAGCTTTACGGAGGGCTTTTTTATAGAGCAACAAACTCTTTTTCCAGGCTAAGTGAAGATCTTCTAAATTAGTGAGACGCCATTTCCTCTCCAACTTACGGGTTATCTGCTTTAAGCTACGAGTTTGTGAGTCTATCAGTCTGAACATTAAATATCTTGTCTTTGTGGTGTATTCAATTGAATATAGGTTGAAGAGGATTTGCAAATCATTCCTTCTTTATGTTCTCTAATGCCATATACCAACACAGTGCAGAGTAGCTACCTAAACTCTGTAAAGGAGATAGAGTATCTCGTCAATAGTTTTACATCCTCATTGAAGACAACTTTGGATGCTGTAGCTCATCTGAAAAAGAGAGCTTTAAATCAGAAGTGCCTGACTCCGTGGTATAACTCACAAACTCGCAGCTTAAAGCAGATAACCCGTAAGTTGGAGAGGAAATGGCGTCTCACTAATTTAGAAGATCTTCACTTAGCCTGGAAAAAGAGTCTGTTGCTCTATAAAAAAGCCCTCCGTAAAGCTAGGACATCTTTCTACTCATCACTAATTGAAGAAAATAAGAACAACCCCAGGTTTCTTTTCAGCACTGTAGCCAGGCTGACAAAGAGTCAGAGCTCTATTGAGCTGGGTATTCCATTAACTTTAACTAGTAATGACTTCATGACTTTCTTTGCTAACAAAATTTTAACTATTAGAGAAAAAATTACTCATAACCATCCCAAAGACGTATCGTTATCTTTGGCTGCTTTCAGTGATGCCGGTATTTGGTTAGACTCTTTCTCTCCGATTGTTCTGTCTGAGTTATTTTCATTAGTTACTTCATCCAAACCATCAACATGTTTATTAGATCCCATTCCTACCAGGCTGCTCAAGGAAGCCCTACCATTATTTAATGCTTCGATCTTAAATATGATCAATCTATCTTTGTTAGTTGGCTATGTACCACAGGCTTTTAAGGTGGCAGTAATTAAACCATTACTTAAAAAGCCATCACTTGACCCAGCTATCTTAGCTCATTATAGGCCAATCTCCAACCTTCCTTTTCTCTCAAAAATTCTTGAAAGGGTAGTTGTAAAACAGCTAACTGATCATCTGCAGAGGAATGGTCTATTTGAAGAGTTTCAGTCAGGTTTTAGAATTCATCATAGTACAGAAACAGCATTAGTGAAGGTTACAAATGATCTTCTTATGGCCTCGGACAGTGGACTCATCTCTGTGCTTGTTCTGTTGGACCTCAGTGCTGCTTTTGATACTGTTGACCATAAAATTTTATTACAGAGATTAGAGCATGCCATAGGTATTAAAGGCACTGCGCTGCGGTGGTTTGAATCATATTTGTCTAATAGATTACAATTTGTTCATGTAAATGGGGAATCTTCTTCACAGACTAAAGTTAATTATGGAGTTCCACAAGGTTCTGTGCTAGGACCAATTTTATTCACTTTATACATGCTTCCCTTAGGCAGTATTATTAGACGGTATTGCTTAAATTTTCATTGTTACGCAGATGATACCCAGCTTTATCTATCCATGAAGCCAGAGGACACACACCAATTAGCTAAACTGCAGGATTGTCTTACAGACATAAAGACATGGATGACCTCTAATTTCCTGCTTTTAAACTCAGATAAAACTGAAGTTATTGTACTTGGCCCCACAAATCTTAGAAACATGGTGTCTAACCAGATCCTTACTGTGGATGGCATTACCCTGACCTCTAGTAATACTGTGAGAAATCTTGGAGTCATTTTTGATCAGGATATGTCATTCAAAGCGCATATTAAACAAATATGTAGGACTGCTTTTTTGCATTTACGCAATATCTCTAAAATCAGAAAGGTCTTGTCTCAGAGTGATGCTGAAAAACTAATTCATGCATTTATTTCCTCTAGGCTGGACTATTGTAATTCATTATTATCAGGTTGTCCTAAAAGTTCCCTAAAAAGCCTTCAGTTAATTCAAAATGCTGCAGCTAGAGTACTGACAGGGACTAGAAGGAGAGAGCATATCTCACCCATATTGGCCTCTCTTCATTGGCTTCCTGTTAATTCTAGAATAGAATTTAAAATTCTTCTTCTTACTTATAAGGTTTTGAATAATCAGGTCCCATCTTATCTTAGGGACCTCGTAGTACCATATCACCCCAATAGAGCGCTTCGCTCTCAGACTGCAGGCTTACTTGTAGTTCCTAGGGTTTGTAAGAGTAGAATGGGAGGCAGAGCCTTCAGCTTTCAGGCTCCTCTCCTGTGGAACCAGCTCCCAATTCAGATCAGGGAGACAGACACCCTCTCTACTTTTAAGATTAGGCTTAAAACTTTCCTTTTTGCTAAAGCTTATAGTTAGGGCTGGATCAGGTGACCCTGAACCATCCCTTAGTTATGCTGCTATAGACGTAGACTGCTGGGGGGTTCCCATGATGCACTTTCTTTCTCTTTTTGCTCTGTATGCACCACTCTGCATTTAATCATTAGTGATCGATCTCTGCTCCCCTCCACAGCATGTCTTTTCCTGGTTCTCTCCCTCAGCCCCAACCAGTCCCAGCAGAAGACTGCCCCTCCCTGAGCCTGGTTCTGCTGGAGGTTTCTTCCTGTTAAAAGGGAGTTTTTCCTTCCCACTGTAGCCAAGTGCTTGCTCACAGGGGGTCGTTTTGACCGTTGGGGTTTTACATAATTATTGTATGGCCTTGCCTTACAATATAAAGCACCTTGGGGCAACTGTTTGTTGTGATTTGGCGCTATATAAAAAAAATTGATTGATTGATTGATTGATTGTATTCTGTTTTTATTTACATTTTATACAGTGTCCCAACTTCATTGTAATCGGGGTTGTACATATACTATTCGTGCCCACGTCACGAAAAGCACCCAATTTTCATGACAGTTTTTTTGTTTTGCTATTTATAATCCTCCCCTTCTCCTAACTCTAACCATAACCATTTGCATAAGTGTCTACCCTCCCCTAACCCTTAACATAACCCCCCAGACCCACATCACCTCACATTTCGTGGCCCATCAAAGAAACACGCCCCATTTTCGTGCCCCTGTCATGAACCCATAGATTGATGTACTTTTCATAATGTCACCATGAACTGCCGTGAGACTGGGTTGGGGTACACTGCAACACGGGAGCTCAGTTTCCATGGCAATGTATGGACTGTTTTCATCCTTGTGTACAGCAGAGATGAATTAAACAATTAAGGTAGTTATCTATAAACACTGTTATTTTGTCCTTCAGGACAAGCTTTCGACCCTGCAAGCATCTTCTACAAGGTTGTGTCCAACATCCTTTGCCATCTTGTAATGGGGAAAAGGTTTGACTACAATGATCACAACTTCCTGGTTCTCCTGAAGCATGTGAGGGAAATGTTGCAACTGCAAGGTTCTGTATGGGGTCAAGTAAGTCTATGAAACAAGTCAATTCAGTAATTCAGAGAGACTTCTGGTGAATGTCAGCAATGATTTTACCATCTGTGAGACCTGTGTCATTTTTTTCTTCTTCCCATATGACTTCATATGAACAGTTTTATGAGGCATTTCCAGGAGTGATGAAGTATTTGCCCGGAAAACACAACAAAATGTTCAACAACTTCAAATGCTTAGTACGTTGTATGCATCATGAAATACAGAGTCACAAACAGAACCTGGACCCCAACCATCCTCGGGACTACATTGATGCTTTCCTCATTGAAATGCAGAAAGTACGTATGTGAACTCCATTTTTCTCTCCAATTACAACTGCTGTCACTCCTTGATCCCCTGCTGTACAAACCAGTGTGTGCTGTGGGGACCGATGAGCTCAGAGCTTTATTGACACCAAAATCTATAACCTCACACTATATACTAGTGATGCACAGGTCCTACGTTCACATGTTGGCTGTAAGCAGCAGACGGTAAACTGGATATTGTTTTATGTTTAACAACAAGGAAAGATGAACTGTCAGAGATGGATTATTTAAGTGCAGAGAGTCATCTAGTTTTAATAATGTAAACGTAAATAATTTGTATGATGTTACTGAGAGGAATTAATCTGTAAACTCACAAAAAAGTTATATTTTTAAGGTGTCATAACAGCCAGGGCTTACTGGAATATTACACTGTGCAAATGTGTCTTTCAATGAAGTCACCTGCTACGGGAGATGACAGGAATTGTAGTATGACAACAAATATAATGGTTTTTCTACCAGCAATCTGGCACAAGTGTGTGTGAGAGGGAGAGAGGAAGAGAAAATGGCTGTAATCGTATTTTAGCCTATTGTATGCTGTATAGAGAGCCAGAAATATATGTATATGTGACAGTAGGACCTTTGTGGCTGGGACGGCAGTGGGATCGAACCGCGGATGGCTCGCACTAATGACCATTCCCCTACCAGGTCAGCCAAAGGGGAATTCCACGTTAGCCAAGCTAGCAGGAACGTCTTTTCAATCAGGACCCATGACCTTCATCCTGCTGCATATCTCCCCACCATTTTTCACTTCGTCCCGAAGTCACAGGTGCATTTAAGCATGTTCTGTGACTACCCACATCCTGCCGACAATGCCAACTGTGACCGTAGGACCTTTGTGGTTCAGACGGCGGTTGGATCGAACCCTGGGCGGATCGCACTACAGACCATTCCTCTACCAGGTCAGCCAAAGGGGAATTCCCCATTTTGCCAAGCTAGCGGGAAAGTCTTTTCAATTTTTTATTTATTTTTTTTTTTTTTGCCAGCTTGCACTCGGCCGAGACGGACGCATTTTTCTCTTCTCCCTCCCTCCTTATCTTTCCTGCTTCTGTGGCGTGTTGTCTGTGAGGCTGCAGCTTTGCTCTTCTGGAAAACAACAAAAATGGATCTGTTAAAGTGGTCTCTGAACGCAATTGACAGTATTTTTTCCACAAGACATTCGGGGGCGGAGGACCCGACCTGTCCTGCCGCTACGCATGTGATGGGTTACGTGATGGACTCGTGGAGGAGATGGCAGGTCATGTGCCTTTACACGTTTTCTGTGGAGGACGTCGAAGATGTGTATATATTTGGCTTGGTGGTGACCGGCTGTGCTGTGTGGAGCGGGCATGGCGCTGGTTTCCCTTACCAAAAAATAGTACTGATAAGTATATAAAAAGTAAACTGGAAGTATACTTGAAACATACTTGCATGTACTACTTTTTGGTAAGGGTTATCGGAAAATTAAGAAAGTGGAGGCAGCATTAATTGGGCCGTCCAGGCTGCCCTACATGATTGATTTGATTGGAAAGGCAGTGGCTGCGCAGTCGGCGGGTGTTAACCGCACGCTGGAAAACATCTCGGGCAGGATTGCAGCTCTGGAAACCCGCTTTGACCGTCAGTAAAGACCACATACTACATTCAGATGTATTGAGAGCCACTCTGTTCTCAGAACTGTGGAATCTTTCAGGCGTCTGCTAATCTGGATATTCATTTGGCTTCCCCAAACACAGCTGCACTTCAAGGCCGCTGTGATAAAAAACCTCCTCAAGAAGATCAACACTTAAACCTCGCTCCCTGGTCATCCCCCTCCCCTCAGCTTCTCCAGCTCTGACGTTGACTGTGGACAGTGGACTGCTCAGGGCTGAGCCCCTCCCCCTTCCAGGATTGTCGGACAAGGCCGTTGACGGCGCCTAATAGGCTGCCTCCGGAGTGTTCTGATAAACTGGACCTTCAAATCTCGGTTGTCGTCCTGCGTCTTTGTTTGTCTGTGTGATTATTGTTTTTCTGTGCTGATGAGGGTTTTTTCCTCATTGCTACTGTGTAACGCAGCGGCTATGAGGGTTTTTTTTCTCTTTCTTCCCTCGTGTGTGCTTTTTATATGTGTTTATGTACCGGGCCGGCCTATGTGTGTTGTTTGTTATGGGTCGGTCTTGGTTTGTTCAGCCCTGCTGTTGACCAAGGCAGGGATGTACATCTGGAGCTGGTCCCCGGGGGTTAAATGCAGTAGACACATTTCATTGTGCAGGGAACATGTTCTTTTGTGCATATGACAATAAGATTATTTTGAATCCTTTGAATCCTTTTAATTAGGACCCAGGATGTTTATCCTGCTACATATAAATGCTTACTTCAAAGGGGGTCTGTTTGGTCACTTTTTTTGCCCACCTCACCCACAGCTGCGATATTTTATGACCTAGATTACCCACACCCATGTGACTCGTAGGTGCCTGTAGGTTAGGGATTGTCCTGTGCATCACTACTCTATACAGTATTCCTAAATAAATATATACATTTTCTGACTGAAGTGTTTCTCCACATTTCTAAACAGAACAAAGACCAGTCTGAATCTGTCTACAATGAGGAGAACCTGGCTGTATGTGCTGGAGATATGTTTATTGCTGGTACAGAGGGAACCACCTCTACTTTGCTGTGGGCTTTGGTTTACCTCATCAACTACCCCAATATTCAGGGTAGGCAACATGATATGCCTCCTTTGTCTGAGGACTACACACCGGATCATGATTTGAATGAGTCTGCTTGGTTTATTTACTATTTTTTATGCTTGCCCAAGCTCCTATAAATATACATTCTTGACATTTAATGGCAGTACGCATGACTATGTTAAAAAAACATGTAGACATCAGAGGGAAATCTTTGGAGTACGAGCATCTCTCCCAGTCACTGATTCAGATATGTCGATGACACATGGGTTAAAACCAAGCAACAGGAAGTGGAGGCCTTTTCAGAGCACATCAACTCGGTGGACTCCAATATCAAGTTCACACGTGAGGATGCCAGAAACAACCATTTAGCCTTCTTGGACTGTGATATTACAATTGGAGAGAACAGGCAGCTCCAGACAGGGGTTTACAGAAAACCCACTCAGACTGACCAATATCTGCTCTTTGGCTCAAGCCACCCCCTTGAACACAAGCTCGGGGTGATCAGGACTCTCCAACACAGAGCCCTGCAGGTGTCCACAACTACAGAGGGAAGGGCTAAAGAACAACAACATGTCCGGAAAGCCATCACAGTATGTGGGTACAAGGGCTGAAACGATTAATCGAGTAATTTGATTACAGAAAATGTTCAAGGCAAATTCTTTGCCTTGATGCTTCGTTTAAAGCTGTAGTACATATGCCAGGCCTGTAGGTGGCACTGTAACACTCCCACAAAAAAACCGGGAAGAAGACCGTAGAGCATGCCATTAACTAATGTAAGTGCTAATCAATGTAGCAGGCGATGCTACAAGTTTACAAAGCCACATGCTGAGTAAAATAAAGCCTTTTAAGAGAAAGGGATCTGTGCTGATCCTCTGAAATGGACTTATTATGCATTTAAAGTGAAGCAGTGTGTTTATATATATATACATATATATACACTCAACAAAAATATAAACGCAACACTTGGTTTTGCTGCCATTTTGTATGAGATGAACTCAAAGATCTAAAACTTTTTCCACATACACAATATCACCATTTCCCTCAAATATTGTTCACAAACCAGTCTAAATCTGTGATAGTGAGCATTTCTCCTTTGCTGAGATAATCCATCCCACCTCACAGGTGTGCCATATCAAGATGCTGATGAGACACCATGATTGGTGCACAGGTGTGCCTTAGACTGCCCACAATAAAAGGCCACTCTGAAAGGTGCAGTTTTATCACACAGCACAATGCCACAGATGTCGCAAAATTTGAGGGAGCGTGCAATTGGCATGCTGACAGCAGGAATGTCAACCAGAGCTGTTGCTCGTGTATTGAATGTTCATTTCTCTACCATAAGCCGTCTCCAAAGGCATTCCAGAGAATTTGGCAGTACATCCAACCAGCCTCACAACCACAGACCACGTGTAACCACACCAGCCCAGGACCTCCACATCCAGCATGTTCACCTCCAAGATCGTCTGAGACCAGCCACTCGGACAGCTGCTGAAACAATCGGTTTGCATAACCAAAGAATTTCTGCACAAACTGTCAGAAACCGTCTCAGGGAAGCTCATCTGCATGCTCGTCGTCCTCACCGGGGTCTTGACCTGACTCCAGTTCGTCGTCGTAACCGACTTGAGTGGGTAAATGCTCACATTGCCTCATGCAGTGAATGCGTTTGGCACGTTGGAGAGGTGTTCTCTTCACTGATGAATCCCGGTTCACACTGTCCAGGGTAGATGGCAGACAGCATGTGTAGCGTCGTGTGGGTGAGCGGTTTTCTGATGTCAATGTTGTGGATTGAGTGGCCCATGGTGGCGGTGGGGTTATGGTATGGGCAGGCGTCTGTTATAGACGAAGAACACAGGCGTATTTTATTGATGGCATTTTGAATGCACAGAGATACCGTGACGAGATCCTGAGGCCCATTGTTGTGCCATACATCCAAGAACATCACCTCATGTTGCAGCAGGATAATGCATGGCCCCATGTTGCAAGGATCTGCACACAATTCTTGGAAGCTGAAAATGTCCCAGTTCTTGCATGGCCGGCATACTCACCGGACATGTCACCCATTGAGCATGTTTGGGATGCTCTGGACCGGCGTATACGATAGCGTGTACCAGTTCCTGCCAATATCCAGCAACTTCGCACAGCCATTGAAGAGGAGTGGACCAACATTCCACAGGCCACAATTGACAACCTGATCAACTCTATGTGAAGGAGATGTGTTGCACTGCATGAGGCAAATGGTGGTCACACCAGATACTGACTGGTATCCCCCCCCCCCAATAAAACAAAACTGCACCTTTCAGAGGGGCCTTTTATTGTGGACAATCTAAGGCACACCTGTGCACTAATCATGGTGTCTAATCAGCATCTTGATATGGCACACCTGTGAGGTGGGATGGATTATCTCAGCAAAGGAGAAGTGCTCACTATCACAGATTTAGACTGGTTTGTGAACAATATTTGAGGGAAATGGTGATATTGTGTATGTGGAAAAAGTTTTAGATCTTTGAGTTCATCTCATACAAAATGGGAGCAAAACCAAAAGTGTTGCGTTTATATTTTTGTTGAGTATATATATATATATATATATATATATATATATATATATATATATATATATATATATATTTTTTTTTTTTTTTTTTTTTTTTTTTTTTTTTTAAACATGGTTTGCTCCACTGGCTGCTCTCCACCTCCGCAGATGAAGCGAAAGGAAGCACTTTAAATTAATCATGTTTAACTATTCAAAAAAAATGCCTCTATTCAGATTTGAAAAGAGTTTTTATCAACAGGCTGTAGAGTTAATTTATCAGTGCAGCTGTTGTGGAAATGTTGCACTCCACAGCTGTTTTTTCAAAGGCTTTGTTATTCGCCAAGTATCCACAGAAAACAAGGAATTTGACTTCGGTTTGAGCTGCTCTGTACAGCATGAAGAAATATACACTAAACACTGAATAAATCACAGTAATAAAAAGTGCAAATGAAATGTGTAATAAGAAAAAAAAGAATGTCCTGTCAGCAGACTGAAGATTTCACAGAGCGCCTGGGCTTATGGTTCGGCAAAGCTCCAAAACTCTTAATAATGTGAAAAAATAAATAATTACCTTGGAAAACAGAGAGAGGGAACATCCTAAACTTAAAAATCTGCATGATGGCACAGCGACATTGTGCCATTGCTTAGGGAGAGCCCTGCCACTACTGATATTGTTTAAAAATACAAAAGTACTTTTTTATCCGATTGTTCGATTAATCGATAAAATAATCGATAGAATACTCGATTCCAAAAATATTCGATAGCTGCAGCCCTAGTAGGTACCCACGTTGGTCCCTGGATAAAGTGCAGAAGTCCCAAAGAACAAGGAGACCAGACAGACAGGAGATGGAGCCAAGGAGAGGAGGAGTGTTTCTCCCTTATTTAGCAGGAGTAGGGGGAAAACTACAGAGAATCTTCAGACAGCACAAAATCCCAGTTTACTTTAAACCTTTTAACACCTTGAGACAGAAATTAGTTCACCCTAAGGACAGGATCCCTAGTTACAAACAGAGCAATGTAGTGTATTCTGTCAGATGTCAGGAAAACTCCAACAAACACTACATAGGTGAGACTAAGCAGCTGTTGCACCAAAGGCTATACCAGCACCGCAGAGAGGGCGCCGGTGGACCTCAATCTGCAGTTCATCTCCACCTTAAAGACACTAACCACATGTCTGAGGACAAAGAAGTTAAAATCTTAGCCAGAGAGAAGAAATAGTTTGAGAGAGGAGTGAAGGAGCCATTGTATGTGAAACAGTTGAAACACAGCCTCATCCGGGGAGGGGGTCTGAGACACACTTTGTCCACCGTTTACAATGGGGTACTTAGGTCAAAGTAGTTTCAGTCTTTTGTTCATGGTAATGAGTCATTCACATCGTCAGAAGAGTCATCAGGTGAGGTGTCAGTGCCATTGTTAGGAGGGCCAGCTGCCCTGTCATTAGGAGGGTGCTAACTAGAGCACAATAGGTGCTAATTAGAGCAATTGTTTAGTCAATAGCCAGCGTATCGTCTACGCTGCAATGAGTAGCTCTCTGCCCCAGTTTATGTGGAGTTTTTTCTCAATACACAGCAGTATGTTGAGGGCTACACACGTAGGACGGAAGAAATTAAGCATGTCTAATTTTCTTCGGCATACAGCACAGCTGTACACTGCGATTAGAAGCAAAACGTCCTTGCGTCAAGCAACCCAGTCCAGTCGAAGATTCAAGCTTCTCTACTATGATGATTAAATTGTACAATTAAGGATTTTGTTAAATTTGTACTGTGAAAAACTCTGATGGTGTCATAACACATCAGGTCCTTATATAAATGCCCCTTCTCTCTTAAAAGCTATGAAGACGTGAAATTTTCTATGTATAAAACCCAAGATGAGCAAGACACCTCAGTGAAAACATGAAGTACTGGGTACCTTCAGTTTCTCCTTCCCCCACTCAGGGTCACCAAAGCGGATGTATCGCAGATGTTAGTGTTGATTTGGCACAAGTTTTACACAAGATGCCCTTCCTGATGCAATTCCACAGGAGGTCTTGAACCTGAAACCGTCTGTTCTGGATACAAGTGCACTGGCCACCTCCTTGGAAGTTATAAATTATTCTTTTCTTGGCAGCTAAATATTTGATGGCAGTGAGATGGATATTTCTGATAACGGGAGCTATAACAATGCCAGATTCACATTTGGAAGATTACATACCTTTGTCTGAATACAAATGACTATCATCGCCAACAATCTACAGAGGAAGACAGTGAAAATTCTGTTTTACTTCATCAGATCCTGGTGATGTCATAAGGCATGAATGTTAAAGTGAACAAAAAAAAAAATGAAATCACAAAACAATCCCCTCCTCCTCCACTATTCCATAGTAGTTGGCACCATGTACAGTGCATCAGTGAAAGTCAATCTGTTTTCGATAAAATCCGTGAATTAACACACTGCTCATGCTCTGAACTGAAAAGTAAAACAAGTCTGTTTAATTAACCAATATGAAATCATTAAAAACAACAACAACAAAATTCTAAGTATATGCTCTTAAAGATGTAACATTGGAATTATTTTTACAATCTTCAAACAATAATTTCAGTTCAATTTTTTTTTCAGTTTACTTTCATTTATAGCACCAAATCACAACAAAGTTGCCTCAAGGTGCTTCACACAAGTAAGGTCTAACCTTACCAACCTCCCAGAGCAAGCACACGGGCAACAGTGGTAAGGGAAAACTCCCTTTGAGGAAGAAAACTCAAGCAGACCAGACTCAAAGGGGTGACCCTCTGGTTGGGCCATGCTACCGACAGAGATTACAAAAAAATTCACAAAATGAATGTAAAGGAAATGTTGTCGGTGCACAGGACAGGAGGATTTCAGGAACAGATACCACACCCATCTCTGGATGAAGCCACACCTCAAACAGAGAAAAAAGAAAAAAACAATCAGGCATCAGAAAGACAACAAATACAGTATAATTTGTCAGCATTAAGCAACAAGAAAAACAAAAGAAATAAGGTGATCGCCGGCCAATAGCCCTAAGCTTCACTAAAAGACCCAGAAGTTAGATAAAGTTGAGGCCGTGGCCCCCTCCGTTTCCTAATAAAATGAATTTAAAAGGGTACAATAGTGCTCCACAGTTGTGTGAAATTTAATTGAAATCCACCAACTGGTTTAGTAGTTGTGCTTACAAAACTCACAGGCAGATGGATGAATAGACAGAGTGACTCCTATATACCCCCCAAAACTTTTGTTGGTAGAAGGAATTAAAAACTTTAATGGTTCTGGTTTGTGTCATCCATGCTATAATTTTATACTGGGCTTTATCTTTGCTGGCAAGCAGCACCAAGATGATGCCAGCCACAACAGGGAATGTCTGGAGTTCAGCTGGGGTGAATGAGGACATGAATGGGAACATTCAGTTTTCATAGGAAGTCCTGACTTTAAATTTCAATTTTCCTCTCAAAAATGTGGGGTTCTGGTACAGAGAAGTGAGGACCAGTGAAGCTGGTATGACTATTTTAGACCATGTTAGGATCTATTAACGTGCACAATGACTATAATATAAAATAAAGGCAGTCAAGCTGCTTGTGAGATGTTGTTACCAATCGCAGGGTCCTGGTATCTGCCAACACCACTGTTGCTTGGTACATATATATATATATAGCATGATCTGGATCCTGCCAAAGGATGAGGGAAAATACCCATTAGTGATGTGGAGAAAAAAGCCAAAGCTCAGGAATAACAGCTAGAGAGGACTCTTCCAAGACAACTCTGCAGAAATTTAAAACTGTTTGTCTGCTGAAATGTGTAATGAGTAACTACGTGGTCCACATTATGTCAAACTTTAACATTAGATTTAAAAAGCTTTCTCATGTTAAACATGATCAACTTAAATACAGTAAAAATGGCTTTTTTCCAGAGAAAGTCCAGGAAGAGATAGACAGAGTGATCGGACAGACGCGTTCCCCAACTGTGGCTGACAGACCCAACCTGCCATATACTGACGCTGTGATCCATGAGGTCCAGAGGATGGGAAATATTCTTCCTCTCAACGGAATCAGAAAGGCTACCAAGGACACAACACTGGGAGGTTACTTTATACCCAAGGTGCACATATTATAAACCATTTCTCATGTACATATCGGGGTTGATGTGTGGGGGCTATTTACACCAAAGAACAGATGTTTTTTGGAATAAGTGTCTTGCTGAAGGACAAACCTCAACTGCCCCATACTCTAAGGACCCATGTTGCCCTAAACCAAAATCAGCAATGTTACCACCAACCACTTACAACAATCATCCAAACAGACTTGTTAATTAGACAATTTGCTGAAGATTCATAAATGCTTCTAAAACCAATTTTGCTCTCAATATCTGACATCCAACTGCATTTTTGCCTATATAAGTAGGTTAGACACTGCTTAATCATAATCTACAAAGGTCTCCATTATTTTGTTTATTATTTATTTATTTATTTATTTGGACATTTTTCTTTATACAATCCAGCAAAAGTATAACAGAACATGATTGAATAGGTAAAGCTCTACCACACCATCTATGCTTTGGACCTTAAACTCAAAATATTAACATATATATTACACATATAGAATAAACAGAACAACAAAAAACTAACAACTACAGAACAAAAAAAAAAAACAAACCATCAAAGAATAATAAAAAATTAATAGTTGGAATTTTATATCAACTTAGTCCCATTAACTTAATTCTATCCCATCCCTTCCTTCAAATTATAAAAAGAAGACCATACCCTCCTAAATTTTTCATCACACCATTGTAATGAATATCTAATTTTTTCTACCTCCAAGGTCTCCATTATTTCCTGACCTGAACCTCCTGTACAAGGCGCTTCTTTTTTTTTTCTCAAATGTAGTTTGTAAAAAAAACAAAAAAAACAAAGGTAGTCCATTCTATTTTTGTACAACCCCAATTCCAATGAAGTTGTAACATTGTGAAAAATTGAAATCAAAACAATACAATGATTTGCAAATCCTCTTCAAACTATATTCAACTGAATACACCACAAAGACAAGATATTTAATGTTCAAACTGATAGACTTTATTGTTTTTGGGCAAATATTTGCTCATTTTGAAATGGATGCCTGCAACACATTTCAAAAAAGGTGGGACAGTGGTATGTTTACCACTGTGTTACATCACCTTTCCTTCTAACAACACTCAATAAGGACACTAATTGTTGAAGCTTTGTACGTAGGTGGAATTCTTTCCCATTCTTGCTTAATGTACGACTTCAGTTGTTCAACAGTCCGGGGTCTCCGTTGTTGTATTTTGCACTTCATAATGCACCCCACATTTTCAATGGGCGACAGGTCTGGACTGCAGGCAGGTCAGTCTAATACCTGCACTCTTAACTACGAAGCCACGCTGTTGTAACACGTGCAGAATGTGGCTTGGCATTGTCTTGCTGAAATAAGCAGGGACATCCCTGAAAAAGATGTTGCTTGGATGGCAGCATGTGTTGCTCCAAAACCTGGAGCAACACAAATGAGCTCAGGCAAATGAGCTCAGGCCCAGAGAAGGCGGCGGCGTTTCTGGATATTGGTGATGTATGGCTTTTGCTTTGCATGGCAGAGTTTTAACTTGCGCTTGGAGATGTAGCGATGAACTGTGTTAACTGACAGTGGTTTTCTGAAGTGTTCTTGAGCCCACACGGTAAGATCCTTTACACAATGATGTCAATTTTTAATGCAGTGCCTCCTGAGGGATCGAAGGTCATGGGCATTCAATGTTGGTTTTCGGCCTTGCCGCTTACGTGTAGAAAGTTCTTCACATTCTCTGAATCTTCTGATTATATTATGGACTGTAGATGATGGAATCCCTAAATTCCTTCCAATTGAACATTGACAAACATTGTTCTTAAACTGTTGGACTTATCTTTTGTCTCTAGGACATGACATCCATGATTTCCAAAAACAATTTGAAATGTGGACTCATCAGACCACAGCACACTTTTTCACTTTGCATCTGTCCATTTCAAATGAGCTCGGGCCCAGAGAAGGCGGCGGCGTTTCTGGATGTTGTTGATATATGGCTTTCACTTTGCATGGTAGAGTTTTAATTTGCACTTGTAGATGTAGTGATGAACTGTGTTAACTGACAGTGGTGATGACAATAGATGATGGAATCCCTAAATTTCTTGCAATTGAATGTTGAGAAACATTGTTCTTAAACTACTGGACAATTTTTTTTCATGCAGTTGTTCACAAAGTGGTGATCCTTGCCCCATCTTTGCTTGTGAAGGGCTGAGCCTTTTGGGGATGCTCCTTTTATACCCAATCATGACACTCACCTATGTCCAATTAGGTGTTCTTTGAACATTCATCAACTTTCCCAGTCTTTTGTTGCCACATCCGAACTTTTTTGAAATGTGTTACAGGCATCCATTTCAAAATGAGCAAATATTTGCACAAAAACAACAAAGTTTATTAGTTTGAACATTAAATATCTTGTCTTTGTGGTGTACTCAACTGAATATAGGTCGAAGAGGATTTGCAAATCATTGTATTCTGTTTTTATTTACATTTTACACAACGTCCCGACATCATTGGAATAGAGGTTGTAGGTTACTGGATACAGCTCTAACGTTAAAAAAAAAAAGAAAATGTTTCCTTAATGCATTTATTGTTTAATTACACCCTAAACATGCTTGAAAATGTTTAAAATAAATAAATAAATAAAATCTAGCTCCACAGCCAAAGTATGGAGCACACTTTTTACTTATCAAAGGATTACAATGTTTCAAACTATATTTTTGAATATTACAAAGATGTTCATTTTTAAAATTGTCAGAGTTGCCCCCTTGTAGAAGTAATTGTTAAATATATTTGAAATTTGGTATGCCATTTTGTTTTTTGTTTTTGTTTTTATTGTTGTTGTTGTTGTTTTGGGGGGGAGCTAGAAAAAGGTTCCCCAGAGCATGACAGAGTATTAGAATCAATCATAAAACATCATCCATACTACCAAACACATTTTTCTGAGGTTTTGCTGGACTGGGCAGAGATGGCCTTGAACTGGCAATCTTATATGACTTATATTAATGTCACTAAATGTTCAGCTGTTGCTGCAGAAGGCTTCACAAGTTTTTTAACTATGATAATGTAAGCATTTTGGGAAATGGTTGGAGGGATGTTTTGAGATAGCATGTTCAAATTTGTAATTTAATTTACATTTGATCAGAAATTAATATTTGTAGTTATGTCCATTATTAGTCTTCAGTACATTTTTTCAATAACTGATTTTGAAGTATTTCAAAAGTATTCAGATTACATCACAAGCTTGAACACGTGTAAACTTTTTTTCAAGCTTTTTTTCTTTTCAATTGACTAAATCTGCAGCCACCTGTCATATGCTATCTTGCCAAATTAGGTTTACTCTCACGTACACCTGATACGGTTTGCCCCGATTGACATTTAGTGTTCAAGTCCTCAGACAGACTGGTTTTCTGTGGTCCTTCATGGTCAGTGGATCTGCCAGTTGTAACTCAATGTTTTCATTCGTTTTTTAATGATTTTTGGGGAAAATGTGAATGGTATAATGCATAAATGAAAATTGTTTGTAGGGGACTACCGTGATGCCCACCTTGACCTCTGTAATGTTTGACAAGACTCAATGGGAGACTCCTCACACCTTCAACCCTGGACACTTTCTCAGTGTTGATGGAAAATTTGTGAAGAGGGAGGCCTGTCTTCCTTTTTCTGCAGGTGAACTACATTCTCACCAAATGTACAGCACATGCAGCGTGATAAATCCCAAATATACATTATAATCCTGGGGTCTAATGGCTGTGTCTTTGGATTCTTCAGGGAAACGCGTGTGTCTTGGAGAAAGCCTTTCCAGGATGGAGATCTTCCTGTTTCTGGTCGGATTATTACAGAAGTTCTCATTCTCTACTCCTGACGAAGTAGAACTGAGTACAGAAGGAATTACAGGACTAACACGTGTGCCCCACCCTTTTAAGGTTTACGCCAAAGCTCGCTGAAGTATATGCAAAATGATATAGACAATGTGCACACGGCTTTGTGTACGCAGCCATGTTGGACGGCAAACTCCGTGTACACCACAGCGTGGCTGATGCTGGACTGTCGGCAAACGGCCAAGCTTATTTAACCGATTAGCAAAAGCGCTTGATCCGGAACATCAAAACAGGTATTTCAAAAAAACACAGAGAATCAATGTGGATCCCTACAATATTTCCCTCGAGAAGTTCACCAGTTTTATCGATTTTGAGCGAAAGCCAGATGTGTGATGTCCAGACATTTCCAACTACTTTATCAACACTCTATCACCCTACACAGGAGAAGCCCTGAAGGCATATAAAATTGTGGATGCCTACAGCTTCTTCGCGGCTGGATGGGCACAGAATATGGTCATCAGTCAGGTTCCTGATGACATCTTAGTAATAAAAGCTCCAGTAAGTACAGTAAAATTTGCCTAAACCCTCATTGTATAAACGGGATATTCGCACTCACCGGACAAAAGCAAATGTCCCAATACTTTTGCATGGTTTTCCATGTAATAAACACCATATTTAACGGATTTTGTATAATGGATTTTTGCTAACATTGAACAAAACCGGTCGCATGTACCGGACAAAGCAGTCTAGACATGCCCAGTAACAGAAGTACAAAATTAAAGCTCAGCACTGACACTTGAAGATTCGAGGAAAGTGGGTACCATATTTCCTTGATTAAAAGCCCGGACATTTATTTTTTTCAAACACGGTGCCCACAGTCTGACGTGCACCTGCTAATTCAGACACTGCAAAAGGCTGTGATTTGTCACTTTTATACTTTCACTCCTTCCTCTCCTGTCATATTTAAAAATTTTACGCAATGCGCACACAGATTACATTTCGATTGTGAATCAAATACTTTTGGCAGAAAAGTCTGCCAATATGACTTCACAACACAAGGTTGGAAAAAGACACTCAAATGACCTGCAATTCATAGAGGAAATTGTGCACCTTACATATGATTTGGAGGTTGATGATTGAAGGACAAATTAATCCAGAAAAAGCATAATCCAGAAAAATTGCATAAAGATGCAACAGAGAACTTTAAACCTGTCACACACGTCAACATCACTGCATGGCACAGAGTTGTAGAAGCATAAATCAGGCTTTAGGATTCTAAGGTACCACTCTGCAGCAGACAGAAAAAGGAGTGACTTGACCAAATGTAATCTTTGTAATGCAATAATGGTCACCGCTTATTGAAGGCAAGCGTTTTATAATTTGTGTAGACAGTCGTAAATAAAGTGAAAGAGCACACTTGCTAAACATAAGGTTCAATCATTTGCCGTTCATGCAATGTGGAAGTTGCCATCCAATATGGGTGTGTAAGCACATATCACATGATCCGTGGTATAAAAAGTTCAAATGCTTCTGGAGGAGATGGTGGGGTTGTCTTTTATTTTTGTCTTTTGCTATGTGACAAATGTCTGTCTCAATAAAAGGCCACAGAGAGAACACAGTCCACTTGTGTCATTCCTGAGTCCTGTCCAGTTAGTTAATTGACAATCTGCCAACAGGTCAAAATTCATATACACTCACCTGTCACTTTATTAGGTGCACCTTACTAATTCCTAGTTGGACCCCCCTTTTTTTTAGAACCACCTTAATTCTTTGTCACATAGATTCAACTAAGACTAAGCCACAGAGTCTGGAACAACCCCGGCCTCACAGAGAAGACAGAACCGCACATCTACCAGACTTGGGCACTCAGCACACTCCTCTACGGTAGCAAGGCATGGACTGCCCGCACCAGACGTGAGAAAAAACTCAACAGCTACCATCTGAGGTGCCTTAGACAAATTCTGCACATTGGATGGCAGGACAAGGTGCCCAACACAGAGGTCTTTGAACGCACCAACATGAGCGGCATGTACACCATTCTTGGGAAAAGGTACCTTTGTTGGCTTGGCCACACCAGGAGAATGGATCCGGGCCGCGTTCCAAAAGATCTACTGCACGGTGAGCTGGCAGAGGGCACTCGTTTGGCTGGTCGACCACGCCTGCGCTTCAAGGATGTCTGCAAGAAGGACATGAAAATGTGCAGCATCAATGCCCACACGTGGGAGTAGAGTGCAGAGGACTGTGCAGCCTGGCACCTTACTGTCAGAACAGGTGCCTTTCTGAGCAACAAGCTAGGAGGAAGGAGCGACAGCGGCAGCCTCAGCAGGCATCACAGTACATGTGCAACAAATGCAAAGACTTGAAAAGACTTTGCTGAGTGAATCCAAAGGCTTATTAATATGGATATTAAAGTCTCCAACAATTAAGATCTTATCAGCATAGGTCACCAAATCAGAAATGAAGTAACTGTACTCATCTAAGATTTTGGAATACAGACCAGGTGTGTGAAAGTAAAAATCTGTGCCATCAGAATTTGAATTTTTAAGGTTGAATGTTTTTAGCATCAAAATCAGTGTTTAAAGCTGAATTTCTAAGGTTGAATTTGTTTAGCATCAAAATATTCAGCCTCAAAATCGTCAACCTAAAAAAAATCCAACCTAAAAAAAAAAAATTCAACCTCAAAAATTCAACCTCAAAAAGTCAACCTCAGAAAATTCAACCTAAAAAAATTCAACCTCAAAAATTAGAAAAGCTGGTTATTAGCAATCAATCCCTGTCTCAATCATCCAATGTTTATGGAAGTAAATCTGTGACGTTGTATGATTGAGACAGGGATCGATTGCTTCTAACCTGCTTTTCTATTTTTTTGAGGTTGATTTTTTTTAGTTTGAATTTTTTTAGATTGAATTTTTTTTTTTTGAGGTTGAAGTTTTTGAGGCTGAATAATTTGATGCTAAACAAATTCAACCTTAGAAATTCAACTTCAAACTCTGATTTTGATGCTAAAAACATTCAGCCTTAAAAATTCTAATTCAAACTCTGATGGAACAGATTTACTTCCATACAGGTGGCCTGTATGGAATGCGAAAATAACAACGCTGAAATCAGTCAGTCTGATCACAACTGTTCCTAGCAGCCTGAGAAAGGCAGAGAATTAGATGTTCAAAGAAGGTATATTTAGCACCCCATGACCCATAAAACTAAAACCAGATTTATAGATTAAAACAACACCTCATCATTTAGTATCATGGGCCACCTGAGTAGTATGGATGTATGTGGGTGGACAAGCTTCATTTAAAATCATCTGGATTTAACCACATTTCACAAGTCAGTCATATCTAAATGATGTTGCAAAACAAGATCATTTCTGAGCAATGATTTCAAGGACAGCGATCTAATATTACACACACTCACACTCATCTTCAATGGGTCTCTGGGGGCTGGAGCCTATCCCAATAGTTATAGGGCGTGAGGCAGGATCCATCCTGGACAGGGCGCCAGTCTGTCACAGGGCCACCTTATATTAATAAAGCCTGAAATAAGTCACTTCCTGAATTTCGTCGATGATATGTTTGAGCTAGGAATTTGTCTTAATGTGAGTCAGGTGACTCATTTTATGGTGACAGAATTGTAATGGCTGATACGCACATGCCAAGAGAGATACTGTTGCAGTTTTCCGATGTGTTACAAGGTCTGGTTTTGCAATTTGACCACTTATGTAACTATCAAGCGTGATGATGGGCACTAAGGTTTTGCTTTTTGAATAGATGGCTAGGTACAGGACACCGTCTCATTATGGAGAAAGGTCAAAATCCTAATATCACCATAGTGGTAGTCCTGCCTGAGTTTCCCCACTAAGCCACTGCATTCCACACCAGCAGTAAGAGTAGACCTGGAAATATTTCTAATCACATACATACATCTTCAACCGCTTATCCGGGATAAGCGGGGGCAACAGCTCCAGCAGGGAGCCTCAAACTTCCCTTTCCAGGGCCACATTAACCACCTCTGACTGGAGGATATCAAGATGTTCTGAGAGCAGTGTGGAGATATAATCGCTCCATCTAATCCTGGGTCTTCCCCGGGGTCTCCTGCCAGCTGGACATGCCTCGAACACTTCCCTATACAGAGATGCCCAGGCGGCATCCTTAGCAGATCCCTGAACCACCTCAGCAGTCTCCTCTTTCAACATTAGGGAGAAGCGGCTCTACTTCGAGCTCCTCACAAATGACAGAGCTTCCCACCATATCTCGAAAGGAGACACCAGCCATTCTCCTGAGGAAACCCATTTCAGCCACTTGTAACCATGATCTACTTCTTTCTCTCATGACCCAACTCTCATAGGAGGAGGAATGAAGACTGACCAGTAGATGGAGAGCTTTGCTTTTTGACTCATCTCTAATCACTTGCTCTGTAATTTACTAATGTCATCCCTTTAAACCTCTATATTTCTATATATGATGGCGGTGCCATTCGGTGAAGGCTGTTCAGCATCAGCAAGCCACAGCGAGACCAGAAAGAGGGCCAGTTTGCCAGCCACCTATTTAGAGAGGTAAGCTTACTGTGCATCTGGAAAGTGGTTAACTTTTTTTTTTTTTTTTGCATTTTGCTATGTTACAGCCTTCTTCTAAAATGTAGTAAATTCATTTTTCCCTCAAATTTCTACTCACAACACCCCATAATGACAACATTAAAAAAGTTTTTTTTTTGAAATTTTTGCAAATTTATTAAAATTTAAAAAAACTAAGAAATCACATATACAAAAGTATTCACACCCTTTGCTCAATACTTTGTTGATGCAGCAATTACAGCCTCAAGTCTTCTTGAATATGATGCCACAAGCTTAGTGCACCTATCTTTCCTCTTTGCAGCACCTCTCAAGCTTCATCAGGTTGGATGGGGAGCGTTGGTACTCAGCCATTTTCAGATCTCTCCAGAGATGTTCAATTAGATTCAGGTCTGGGTTCTGGCCGGACCACTCAAGGACATTCACAGAGTTGTCCTGAAGCCACTCCTTTGATATCTTGGCTGTGTGTTTAGGGTCATTGTCCTGGTGAAAGATGAACCATCACCTCAATCTGAGGTCAAGAGCACTTTTGTGGGGCCTGCTTGTCTCCCTCTGACTCCTCGGATGCCCCTGCTGCTCTTAGGTCTCACCTCACGCCTTCCCTGGTTGGGGGACTGCCAGCGGGGTGGCTCATCCTTCTCTGGCTGCCTGGCCCCCTGTCCCCTCTGTTGGTTTGTTCTTCCCCTGGGCTTCCAGTGTTCCTCTGGGACTGCCCGCCGCCTCCCCATCTTGTGGTTGCCCTGGCACCTCCCTTGGGTCCTGCAAATGATGGAATTGAATTACAATGGGAAAAACCCCCTTGTGCCTGATGATTTGCGGACATTCATTTTAGTTATACAGTCACAAATAACGCGTTGTCAGTTAAAGCTCTATTTGCGACCGTATAACCAGCATGAACATCCGCAAATCATCAGAAACAAGGGGGTTATTCCCTAATTGATACAATTGGTACAAATTACTTCATAATGAAGTCACACAGTCTAAATCACCATTACACGTATAGTTGTACTTGTACATTTATATCATGGTGTGTCGAGTGTGCCGGGTACACATCAGCCCTCTAATGCCTTTCGTTCTTTCTTTCTTACATCATTTTTCTTTTCTTCCTTCCTTCCATCCCTCACAGAGGGCTGTGTGACGTGTTCAGGCTGTTCCACCTACATAAGCTGTCAGTCAGCAAAACAGCAGCTTCGCCCCTGAGGAGGAAAGTGGAGACGTTCCTCTCCTCTCCAGCTCTACTTCACAATGTGGATGCGTGACATGATTCAGGGAATTGACTCAAAGAGTGTGCTGCTCTTTATTTTTGTTCTTCTCCTCGTGATGTACTGTCTGAATAAAAACTGTCCACCTCACTTTCCTCCAGGACCACCGGCTCTCCCTTTTTTAGGAAATGTCTTCAGCATCGATGCCAAACAACCTCACATTTATCTAACTAAGGTAAGATGACTGTAGAATTACTCTGTAGACGTGCTGCTTCTAAAAAGGTCTGAATGAATAACTGTAAAAAAGAATGGAAAAGCATCTCATCACTCATCATTTCTGCTCTTTATTACCTATTAAGATGAAAACTTCTCTAAAATATGAGTCTTAAATGACATTTCTGTAACATCATACTGAACACGTTGGGAAACAAGTAGAGCAACAACTGTGTGAAGCAAATATTGTCCTGTGTCCTATCAGAGTCACATGTTGGACAACAGCGCGCTCATTCTTCTTCATTCACAGCTCGCTGACGTTTATGGGAATGTGTTTTGCATCCATCTGGGAAGAGACAAAACCGTGTTTGTGTCTGGGTACAAGATGGTGAAGGAAGCCTTAGTGTTCAAGTCCTCAGACAGACTGGTTTTCTGTGGTCCTTCATGGTCAGTGGATCTGCCAGTTGTAACTCAATGTTTTCATTCGTTTTTTAATGATTTTTGGGGAAAATGTGAATGGTATAATGCATAAATGAAAATTGTTTGTAGGGGACTACCGTGATGCCCACCTTGACCTCTGTAATGTTTGACAAGACTCAATGGGAGACTCCTCACACCTTCAACCCTGGACACTTTCTCAGTGTTGATGGAAAATTTGTGAAGAGGGAGGCCTGTCTTCCTTTTTCTGCAGGTGAACTACATTCTCACCAAATGTACAGCACATGCAGCGTGATAAATCCCAAATATACATTATAATCCTGGGGTCTAATGGCTGTGTCTTTGGATTCTTCAGGGAAACGCGTGTGTCTTGGAGAAAGCCTTTCCAGGATGGAGATCTTCCTGTTTCTGGTCGGATTATTACAGAAGTTCTCATTCTCTACTCCTGACGAAGTAGAACTGAGTACAGAAGGAATTACAGGACTAACACGTGTGCCCCACCCTTTTAAGGTTTACGCCAAAGCTCGCTGAAGTATATGCAAAATGATATAGACAATGTGCACACGGCTTTGTGTACGCAGCCATGTTGGACGGCAAACTCCGTGTACACCACAGCGTGGCTGATGCTGGACTGTCGGCAAACGGCCAAGCTTATTTAACCGATTAGCAAAAGCGCTTGATCCGGAACATCAAAACAGGTATTTCAAAAAAACACAGAGAATCAATGTGGATCCCTACAATATTTCCCTCGAGAAGTTCACCAGTTTTATCGATTTTGAGCGAAAGCCAGATGTGTGATGTCCAGACATTTCCAACTACTTTATCAACACTCTATCACCCTACACAGGAGAAGCCCTGAAGGCATATAAAATTGTGGATGCCTACAGCTTCTTCGCGGCTGGATGGGCACAGAATATGGTCATCAGTCAGGTTCCTGATGACATCTTAGTAATAAAAGCTCCAGTAAGTACAGTAAAATTTGCCTAAACCCTCATTGTATAAACGGGATATTCGCACTCACCGGACAAAAGCAAATGTCCCAATACTTTTGCATGGTTTTCCATGTAATAAACACCATATTTAACGGATTTTGTATAATGGATTTTTGCTAACATTGAACAAAACCGGTCGCATGTACCGGACAAAGCAGTCTAGACATGCCCAGTAACAGAAGTACAAAATTAAAGCTCAGCACTGACACTTGAAGATTCGAGGAAAGTGGGTACCATATTTCCTTGATTAAAAGCCCGGACATTTATTTTTTTCAAACACGGTGCCCACAGTCTGACGTGCACCTGCTAATTCAGACACTGCAAAAGGCTGTGATTTGTCACTTTTATACTTTCACTCCTTCCTCTCCTGTCATATTTAAAAATTTTACGCAATGCGCACACAGATTACATTTCGATTGTGAATCAAATACTTTTGGCAGAAAAGTCTGCCAATATGACTTCACAACACAAGGTTGGAAAAAGACACTCAAATGACCTGCAATTCATAGAGGAAATTGTGCACCTTACATATGATTTGGAGGTTGATGATTGAAGGACAAATTAATCCAGAAAAAGCATAATCCAGAAAAATTGCATAAAGATGCAACAGAGAACTTTAAACCTGTCACACACGTCAACATCACTGCATGGCACAGAGTTGTAGAAGCATAAATCAGGCTTTAGGATTCTAAGGTACCACTCTGCAGCAGACAGAAAAAGGAGTGACTTGACCAAATGTAATCTTTGTAATGCAATAATGGTCACCGCTTATTGAAGGCAAGCGTTTTATAATTTGTGTAGACAGTCGTAAATAAAGTGAAAGAGCACACTTGCTAAACATAAGGTTCAATCATTTGCCGTTCATGCAATGTGGAAGTTGCCATCCAATATGGGTGTGTAAGCACATATCACATGATCCGTGGTATAAAAAGTTCAAATGCTTCTGGAGGAGATGGTGGGGTTGTCTTTTATTTTTGTCTTTTGCTATGTGACAAATGTCTGTCTCAATAAAAGGCCACAGAGAGAACACAGTCCACTTGTGTCATTCCTGAGTCCTGTCCAGTTAGTTAATTGACAATCTGCCAACAGGTCAAAATTCATATACACTCACCTGTCACTTTATTAGGTGCACCTTACTAATTCCTAGTTGGACCCCCCTTTTTTTTAGAACCACCTTAATTCTTTGTCACATAGATTCAACTAAGACTAAGCCACAGAGTCTGGAACAACCCCGGCCTCACAGAGAAGACAGAACCGCACATCTACCAGACTTGGGCACTCAGCACACTCCTCTACGGTAGCAAGGCATGGACTGCCCGCACCAGACGTGAGAAAAAACTCAACAGCTACCATCTGAGGTGCCTTAGACAAATTCTGCACATTGGATGGCAGGACAAGGTGCCCAACACAGAGGTCTTTGAACGCACCAACATGAGCGGCATGTACACCATTCTTGGGAAAAGGTACCTTTGTTGGCTTGGCCACACCAGGAGAATGGATCCGGGCCGCGTTCCAAAAGATCTACTGCACGGTGAGCTGGCAGAGGGCACTCGTTTGGCTGGTCGACCACGCCTGCGCTTCAAGGATGTCTGCAAGAAGGACATGAAAATGTGCAGCATCAATGCCCACACGTGGGAGTAGAGTGCAGAGGACTGTGCAGCCTGGCACCTTACTGTCAGAACAGGTGCCTTTCTGAGCAACAAGCTAGGAGGAAGGAGCGACAGCGGCAGCCTCAGCAGGCATCACAGTACATGTGCAACAAATGCAAAGACTTGAAAAGACTTTGCTGAGTGAATCCAAAGGCTTATTAATATGGATATTAAAGTCTCCAACAATTAAGATCTTATCAGCATAGGTCACCAAATCAGAAATGAAGTAACTGTACTCATCTAAGATTTTGGAATACAGACCAGGTGTGTGAAAGTAAAAATCTGTGCCATCAGAATTTGAATTTTTAAGGTTGAATGTTTTTAGCATCAAAATCAGTGTTTAAAGCTGAATTTCTAAGGTTGAATTTGTTTAGCATCAAAATATTCAGCCTCAAAATCGTCAACCTAAAAAAAATCCAACCTAAAAAAAAAAAATTCAACCTCAAAAATTCAACCTCAAAAAAGTCAACCTCAGAAAATTCAACCTAAAAAAAATTCAACCTCAAAAATTAGAAAAGCTGGTTATTAGCAATCAATCCCTGTCTCAATCATCCAATGTTTATGGAAGTAAATCTGTGACGTTGTATGATTGAGACAGGGATCGATTGCTTCTAACCTGCTTTTCTATTTTTTTGAGGTTGATTTTTTTTAGTTTGAATTTTTTTAGATTGAATTTTTTTTTTTGAGGTTGAAGTTTTTGAGGCTGAATAATTTGATGCTAAACAAATTCAACCTTAGAAATTCAACTTCAAACTCTGATTTTGATGCTAAAAACATTCAGCCTTAAAAATTCTAATTCAAACTCTGATGGAACAGATTTACTTCCATACAGGTGGCCTGTATGGAATGCGAAAATAACAACGCTGAAATCAGTCAGTCTGATCACAACTGTTCCTAGCAGCCTGAGAAAGGCAGAGAATTAGATGTTCAAAGAAGGTATATTTAGCACCCCATGACCCATAAAACTAAAACCAGATTTATAGATTAAAACAACACCTCATCATTTAGTATCATGGGCCACCTGAGTAGTATGGATGTATGTGGGTGGACAAGCTTCATTTAAAATCATCTGGATTTAACCACATTTCACAAGTCAGTCATATCTAAATGATGTTGCAAAACAAGATCATTTCTGAGCAATGATTTCAAGGACAGCGATCTAATATTACACACACTCACACTCATCTTCAATGGGTCTCTGGGGGCTGGAGCCTATCCCAATAGTTATAGGGCGTGAGGCAGGATCCATCCTGGACAGGGCGCCAGTCTGTCACAGGGCCACCTTATATTAATAAAGCCTGAAATAAGTCACTTCCTGAATTTCGTCGATGATATGTTTGAGCTAGGAATTTGTCTTAATGTGAGTCAGGTGACTCATTTTATGGTGACAGAATTGTAATGGCTGATACGCACATGCCAAGAGAGATACTGTTGCAGTTTTCCGATGTGTTACAAGGTCTGGTTTTGCAATTTGACCACTTATGTAACTATCAAGCGTGATGATGGGCACTAAGGTTTTGCTTTTTGAATAGATGGCTAGGTACAGGACACCGTCTCATTATGGAGAAAGGTCAAAATCCTAATATCACCATAGTGGTAGTCCTGCCTGAGTTTCCCCACTAAGCCACTGCATTCCACACCAGCAGTAAGAGTAGACCTGGAAATATTTCTAATCACATACATACATCTTCAACCGCTTATCCGGGATAAGCGGGGGCAACAGCTCCAGCAGGGAGCCTCAAACTTCCCTTTCCAGGGCCACATTAACCACCTCTGACTGGAGGATATCAAGATGTTCTGAGAGCAGTGTGGAGATATAATCGCTCCATCTAATCCTGGGTCTTCCCCGGGGTCTCCTGCCAGCTGGACATGCCTCGAACACTTCCCTATACAGAGATGCCCAGGCGGCATCCTTAGCAGATCCCTGAACCACCTCAGCAGTCTCCTCTTTCAACATTAGGGAGAAGCGGCTCTACTTCGAGCTCCTCACAAATGACAGAGCTTCCCACCATATCTCGAAAGGAGACACCAGCCATTCTCCTGAGGAAACCCATTTCAGCCACTTGTAACCATGATCTACTTCTTTCTCTCATGACCCAACTCTCATAGGAGGAGGAATGAAGACTGACCAGTAGATGGAGAGCTTTGCTTTTTGACTCATCTCTAATCACTTGCTCTGTAATTTACTAATGTCATCCCTTTAAACCTCTATATTTCTATATATGATGGCGGTGCCATTCGGTGAAGGCTGTTCAGCATCAGCAAGCCACAGCGAGACCAGAAAGAGGGCCAGTTTGCCAGCCACCTATTTAGAGAGGTAAGCTTACTGTGCATCTGGAAAGTGGTTAACTCTTTTTTTTTTTTTTTGCATTTTGCTATGTTACAGCCTTCTTCTAAAATGTAGTAAATTCATTTTTCCCTCAAATTTCTACTCACAACACCCCATAATGACAACATTAAAAAAGTTTTTTTTTTTGAAATTTTTGCAAATTTATTAAAATTTAAAAAAACTAAGAAATCACATATACAAAAGTATTCACACCCTTTGCTCAATACTTTGTTGATGCAGCAATTACAGCCTCAAGTCTTCTTGAATATGATGCCACAAGCTTAGTGCACCTATCTTTCCTCTTTGCAGCACCTCTCAAGCTTCATCAGGTTGGATGGGGAGCGTTGGTACTCAGCCATTTTCAGATCTCTCCAGAGATGTTCAATTAGATTCAGGTCTGGGTTCTGGCCGGACCACTCAAGGACATTCACAGAGTTGTCCTGAAGCCACTCCTTTGATATCTTGGCTGTGTGTTTAGGGTCATTGTCCTGGTGAAAGATGAACCATCACCTCAATCTGAGGTCAAGAGCACTTTTGTGGGGCCTGCTTGTCTCCCTCTGACTCCTCGGATGCCCCTGCTGCTCTTAGGTCTCACCTCACGCCTTCCCTGGTTGGGGGACTGCCAGCGGGGTGGCTCATCCTTCTCTGGCTGCCTGGCCCCCTGTCCCCTCTGTTGGTTTGTTCTTCCCCTGGGCTTCCAGTGTTCCTCTGGGACTGCCCGCCGCCTCCCCATCTTGTGGTTGCCCTGGCACCTCCCTTGGGTCCTGCAAATGATGGAATTGAATTACAATGGGAAAAACCCCCTTGTGCCTGATGATTTGCGGACATTCATTTTAGTTATACAGTCACAAATAACGCGTTGTCAGTTAAAGCTCTATTTGCGACCGTATAACCAGCATGAACATCCGCAAATCATCAGAAACAAGGGGTTATTCCCTAATTGATACAATTGGTACAAATTACTTCATAATGAAGTCACACAGTCTAAATCACCATTACACGTATAGTTGTACTTGTACATTTATATCATGGTGTGTCGAGTGTGCCGGGTACACATCAGCCCTCTAATGCCTTTCGTTCTTTCTTTCTTACATCATTTTTCTTTTCTTCCTTCCTTCCATCCCTCACAGAGGGCTGTGTGACGTGTTCAGGCTGTTCCACCTACATAAGCTGTCAGTCAGCAAAACAGCAGCTTCGCCCCTGAGGAGGAAAGTGGAGACGTTCCTCTCCTCTCCAGCTCTACTTCACAATGTGGATGCGTGACATGATTCAGGGAATTGACTCAAAGAGTGTGCTGCTCTTTATTTTTGTTCTTCTCCTCGTGATGTACTGTCTGAATAAAAACTGTCCACCTCACTTTCCTCCAGGACCACCGGCTCTCCCTTTTTTAGGAAATGTCTTCAGCATCGATGCCAAACAACCTCACATTTATCTAACTAAGGTAAGATGACTGTAGAATTACTCTGTAGACGTGCTGCTTCTAAAAAGGTCTGAATGAATAACTGTAAAAAAGAATGGAAAAGCATCTCATCACTCATCATTTCTGCTCTTTATTACCTATTAAGATGAAAACTTCTCTAAAATATGAGTCTTAAATGACATTTCTGTAACATCATACTGAACACGTTGGGAAACAAGTAGAGCAACAACTGTGTGAAGCAAATATTGTCCTGTGTCCTATCAGAGTCACATGTTGGACAACAGCGCGCTCATTCTTCTTCATTCACAGCTCGCTGACGTTTATGGGAATGTGTTTTGCATCCATCTGGGAAGAGACAAAACCGTGTTTGTGTCTGGGTACAAGATGGTGAAGGAAGCCTTAGTGGTGCAGGCTGAGAACTTTGTGGACCGGCCGTCCAGCCCCATGGTAACTAGACTTTACTCTGGAAACTCAGGTGATCTAACACACATACACTCCATCAGAACTCAGCATGACCTCCTGAACCCTGACGTGCGTCTGTGTCTCTCAGCTGGTCTTTTCTTCAGTAATGGGAAGGTGTGGAGGACACATCGACAATTCGCCATGGCAGCAGTACGCACGTTTGGTCTGGCCAAGAGCTCCATGGAGCAGAACATCTGTGAAGAAAGTCGACACCTGCAGGAGGCGATGGAGAAGGCGAAAGGTCAGTAAAACCAACACTCAGGACAGAATCAAACAAGGAGACACACTGTCCGTTGATTGACGATGTGTTTTCTGTTCAGGCGAGCTGTTTGACCCCGTACCGCTCTTAAACAATGCCGTGGCCAACATCATCTGCCAGATTGTGTTTGGGCGGCGCTTTGACTATGAGCACCATCGTTTCCAGGCCATGCTGCAGAGTCTTATTCAGATGGCCTACCTAGAAGGCTCCATATGGGCTCTAGTAGGACGGACACACACACAGCCATGACTCCACCCACTCAGACATCACTGTGAAAAAGTCTGAGATAGAACAAAAACTGATTATTACTGACAAAGTTGTAAAACTGGATAAAATAAGTACAACCCCAATTCCAATGACGTTGGGACATTGTGTAAAATGTAAATAAAAACAGAATACAATGATTTTTAAATCCTTTTCAACCTATACTCAATTGAATACACCACAAAGACAAGATATTAATGTTCAAACTGATAAACTTTGTTTTTGTGCAAATATTTGCTCATTTTGAAATGGATGCCTGCAACACATTTCAAAAAAGCTGGGACAGTGGTATGTTTACCACTGTGTCACATCACCTTTCCTTCTAACAACACTCAGTAAGTGTTTGGGAACTCACTCATCTTCAACTGCTTAGTCCAATTAAGGGTCATGGGGGGCTGGAGCCTATCCCAGCAATCATAGAGCGTGAGGCGGAGTACACCCAGGACAGGATGCCAGTCTGTCACAGGGCCACAAACAGACAAACAAACACATTCACAGACACACCTACAGTCAATTTAAAGATTCTAATTCACCTAACCCGCGGGAGGAAACCGGAGCACCCGGAGGAAACCCACGCAAACACGGGGAGAACATGCAAACTCCACACAGAAAAGCCACAGGCAGGAATTGAACCCATGACCTTGTAGCTGTGAGGCAACAGTGGTAACCACTAAGCCACCGTGCTGCCCGGGTTTGTGAACTGAGGACACTAATTGTTGAAGGTTTGTAGGTGGAATTCTTTCCCATTCTTGCTTGATGTACGACTTCAGTTGTTCAACAGTCCGGGGTCTCTGTTGTCGTATTTTGCGCTTCATAATGCGCCACACATTTTCAATGAGCGACAGGTCTGGACTGCAGGCAGGCCAGTCTAGTACCCACACTGTTGTCACACGTGCAGAATGTGTCTTGGCATTGTCTTGCTGAAATAAGCAGGGACATCCCTGAAAAAGACGTTGCTTGGATGGCAGCATGTGTTGCTCCAAAATCTGGATGCACCTTTCAGTACTGATGGTGCCATCACTGTTGTGTAAGTTGTCCATGCCATGGGCACTAACACACCCCCATACTAGCACAGATGCTGGCTTTTGAACTTTGCTCGGGTAACAATCTGGATGATCATTTTCCTCTTTTGTCTCTAGGACATGACGTCCATGATTTCCAAAAACAATTTGAAATGTGGACTCATCAGACCACAGCACACTTTTCCACTTTGTGTCTGTCCATTTCAAATGAGCTCGGGCCCAGAGAAGGTGGTGGCATTTCTGGATGTTGTTGATGTATGTCTTTCACTTTGCATGGTAGAGTTTTAACTTGCACTTGTAGATGTAGTGACAAACTGTGTTAACTGACGATGGTGATGACAATAGATGATGGAATCCCTAAATTTCTTGCAATTGAACGTTGAGAAACATTGTTCTTAAACTATTGGACTATTTTTTTTTCACACAGTTGTTCACAAAGTGGTGATCCTTGCCCCATCTTTGCTTGTGAATGGCTGAGCCTTTTGGGGGTGCTCCTTTTATACCCAATCATGACACCTGTTTCCAGTTAGGTGTTCTTTGAGCATTCATCAACTTCTCCAGTCTTTTGTTGCCCCGTCCCAACTTTTTTGAAATGTGTTGCAGGCATCCATTTCAAAATGAGCAAATATTTGCACATTTTGAAATGAGCTCGGGCCCAGAGAAGGCGGCGGCATTTTTGGATGTTGTTGATGTATGGCTTTCGCTTTGCATGGTAGAGTTTTAACTTGCACTTGTAGATGTAACGATGAACTGTGTTAACTGTCAACGGTTCCTTTACACAATGATGATGGTTTTGAATGCAGTGCTGCATGAGGGATTGAAGGTCACTGGCATTCAGTGTTGGTTTTTGGCCTTGCCGCTTACGTGTAGAAAGTTCTCCAGATTCTCTGAATCTTCTGATTATATTATGGACTGTAGATGATGGAATCCCTAAATTCCTTGCAATTCAACGTTGAGAAACATTGTTCTTAAACTGTTGGACTATTTTTTCCACACAGTTCACAAAATGGTGATCCTGGCCCCATCTTTGCTTGTGAACGGCTGAGCCTTTTGGGGATGCTCCTTTTATACCCAGTCATGACACTCACAATTAGTGTCCTCAGTTCCCAAATGCTTAATGAGTGTTGTTAGAAGGAAAGGTGATGTAACACAGTGGTAAACATACCACTGTCCCAGCTTTTTTGAAACGTGTTGCAGGCATCCATTTCAAATTGAGCAAATATTTGCACAAAAACAAATTTTATCAGTTTGAACATTAAATATCTTGTCTTTGTGGTGTATTCAGTAGAATATAGGTTGAAGAGGATTTGCAAATCATTGTATTGTTTTTATTTGCATTTTACACAACATCCCAACTTCATTGGAATTGGGGTTTTATATATATATTCAAATCATTAATTGGATACCTCAGAGTCACAGGTGTTATGATCAGGGGATCTAATGTATGCTGAAAATGCAATGCTCCCTGCATGCTGTCACAGCTTTTGTAAGTGCTGCTGTAGAAATTATAATAAAACATTTGTTTGATGCAGGACCTACAGCAGGAATGCATTTCATGTTTTGAAGGAACTGAAATATCACGAAAAGCTTCAAACATTACTGGTGACATAAGAAATGTTTTCTGTGTTGAGCAGCTATATGAGGCATTTCCTGTACCAATGAAACTCCTGCCAGGGCCTCACAACGCCATCTTCAGCCATTGCCAGACCTTACAGGCATTCATTAGAGACGAGATTGACACACACAAATTGGACCTGGATCTAGACAATCCACGAGATTACATTGACTCCTTCCTCATGAAGCAAAAAGTAAGGCCTGATAACTTGAACACAGCACATAGTGTATGAGGCTTACATTGTGTTCGGCGGATGTTTTTGGGTGAAAACAAAATTTCAAACTCGCTCAAAACTTTGATGCAGTCAAGCAAAGGCAGCACAGATGCTTCAGTGTATGCATTTGTATATAAATGTATCATGACAACACAGAATGAAGTAGCTCAGTATTGGCAGATACAGTGGCTTGCAAAAGTATTCACCCCCTTGGTATTTTACGCATTTTAATTTGTTTATTTGATTTCAAATACAAAAAGTAAATTAGGCTTCTCAGTATAAAAATTTGGAAAATTTGTACCGTTTGCATTTCTTCATAATTTATGCAAATAAATTCACTGTAATAAAGAACAAAACTTCGTTGGTGACAACCAGTCAGTAGCAACAATGGTTAAATTAAAAAATAAAATGAAATAAATAAAAATAAAAGAGCAATAAGGTGTATAAGACAACAGATGTTATTTACAAGGGCAGCTTTGTTGTGATTTGGCCCTATACAAATAAAATCAATTCAATTTAATTAAATGCCAGCCTCACTGCAGGTGGAATGCTTCTATGGAACAAAGTATCTTGATGCACTTTAAAAGATTAAAATAACTCGGTACAAAGGAGCTGCATTTTTTTTCTTCCAATGAAGCATGGGCAATGCCCACTGGGTGGGTTTTGGGTGTTGCATTAAATAAACCAGTCACAGTGTCATCTCTTATTCCCTTTAAGATACAAGTGTGCCAGCATCAGGATCGTTGCTATTTCAATGGTGGAGTCAGAATTGAAAGGTTTTCTGGTGAGAAATCTGTTTACATGTTAATGTATGCAAGTGGCTCATTTTCAGGAGCAGCAGTCTTCCACTACAGCTCCACGGGGTGAAACATTTGACCACCTCCTTCAGCAACACCTCCGCCTGATCTCACCTATGTGCATCTGAAATATTGCACCATGTAAATAACAGAAAAACTCTGCACTCAACTTTAGATCAGGTTTTTGATGGTCTATAGTGCAGTCATTTGAATTACGCTTACACAATGTGAGCACTGGACGTGAAAATGAAAGCTGCATCAGCAATCACCTTTAGGCTGTGCTGTTTTGCACTAAGGGATGGGAATCGAGAACTGGTTCCAGTCAAGAACCAGTTTGAAATTTTCTCAACCAATCGGAATTGTATGCATCAGATGTTATTAGCTTCTCTTTTTGATGGCGCCATGTTTTTACTGGTAGTGTTGCAAAAACGTGTGCATTGAGATGCCAAACTCTGCATCTCATAACAAAACCTGTGTAGACCTACATTTTTCCACACAGAAGATTGATCAGTAATCAAAAAGGGGATCAATAAAGAATCAGAGCCCTTAATTGGAGTAAGCGGGTAGATAAAATTAATGGATGAGCGATAATCAGGATTAATAATGACACCCATTTCAATAAAGTCTGATTAATTCACATCCCAATTTGTATCAGGTGGACTGTAGGAGTTGACAAATGTATAATTGTGGGTGTGGCTATGATACCACCAACCGTCAGATTTTGTAAACTTACCGTTTGTCCACTCGCCACCCTTCATTCTGCCTGACAGTACAACAGAAACCCTGAGCTGGGATTTGATGACTCCAACCTGGTTCTGTGTTGTTTGGATCTGCTGTTGGCTGGAAGTGAAACCACATCAAAGACCCTGCAGTGGGGCCTCCTCTACCTCATCAAGTACCCTCACATCCAGGGTGAGAATGATACTGCCTTTAACATGTACTTATACAAAAAAAATTAAGTAAAACAATTGTTTGATGTGTATTTATTCCTGTGTGACAACTCATTCACACACATCTGTATCAATGAAACAATATATATATATATATATATATATATATATATATATATATATATATATATATATATATATATATATATATATATATTTATTATATTTTTTTTTACACTTTTCAAACTGGATTGGTTTACAAAGAAGGCAGATGAATCTGAGCAATATAAATGTTTTTACGTTCTCACCCAGGGAAAGTCCAGACAGAGATAGACAGAGTGATTGGACAGAACCGCCAGCCCACAATGGCAGACAAACCCAGCCTGCCTTACACCAACGCCGTCATCCATGAAATCCAGAGGATGGGGAATGTTGTACCTCTAAACGGACTCAGAGTGGCCACCAAAGACACAACTCTGGGAAAATGTATCATACCCAAGGTGTGTTTACTCAACGTATAGTTAAAACCAAACACCAAAGTGCACTTTGTGATACTTAAAGAAACGAGCGAAACGTTATCTTGTGGTGCTGAAATGAATATTGTACCTTTCTCCATCTTCAGAAAATCCATTAGAAAATTGTGGCAGTGATGTGTATTCACCCTATTGACGTTTCAAATCCCACAAAACCTCAGAGTTTGCAGCGCTGCGAGATCTCAGTAACATTGAAAACTACATTGAGATGCTCTGATCACACTGCACTTTAACCGCTGCAGACAGACACCACCATTAACATCGCAACATAAAACTATTTTTATATTGTGCCTAAAACTCTCATGAATATATTCTCTGGGTTTTTAGATGTTATTGCGTGTGTTTTATGTAAACATGTGAGAATCACAGGCTGTCTCTCCGTTATTTTCAGTGGGAGCTGCTGTGAGCTACAATCACTTCCTGATCATGTCGTTCTGGGGGAAAGTGAAGTTTGCTCTTTAACGTCTTGATTATTGTTCTTTACAACACTGTTTGTCCCCTTTGTTCCAGACTAATATATATGTCTGAAATTCGGTTTGCGCTTATTAAATTCCACGCTGATTAAACGTAACAGACACGGATTATAATTGTTTTAGCAAGTTTTCAGGGTATCATGCAGCAGTCTCTTATTAACGTGACGAAAAGCATAAAAAAATTACATTTTTGTAGTATAATAATTTACAACTGTCATCGTGTTGATTCTCTATATGTTATTGACTGCAGCGACTCTCTGGCACGCAAGGGATTATGGGATACGTCAATAGGGCGAATGTCTCTAGGTCCTCACCGTTTTGAGACTGAGAGGTGCCTGGGTAGAGCATATGGAGACATGGTGTGTGGCAATGTCAATATCTGCAGGGGAATGAAAGTCCAAATCTTTAGTTTCCTGGTGCTGCCCGTCTTACTGTGTTCTTGAGACTTGGACACTATCTTGTGACCTAAGGTGGCAACTAGATGCTTTTACTACCAAGTCTCTTCGGAAGATCCATGGATTCCGCTGCAGTAACGAGCACTTACTTACAGAGATCAAGATGAGAAGTATCACTTACCCTGTGATGGAGCCAAAGCATCAACATTTTGATCATGTGGTGTGTTTCTCTATGCACGATCTAGTGTGTGTTGAGGACACCAGTGGCTGGAGGGGGCCAAGGGGATGCCCACACTTGTGGTCATTGAAATGTAAACCAACTGTTTGAACATCACTGTATTAGGATGTGTCTGATTGTGTGTACAGGGAACATCTGTGATGCCCAACCTGACCTCTGTGTTGTTTGACAAAAACGAATGGGAGACGCCACATAGTTTCAATCCAGGACATTTTCTTGATGAAGAAGGAAACTTTGTGAAGAGAGATGCATTTTTACCTTTCTCGGCAGGTAATTTAACTGAAAAGTATAGACACCGATTTAATACCGTGATTTGACACATATTGTTCACAGAAATTGGGAATTTCGCCATGGCAAAATTCCCAGTTTCCGTGAACAATATGTGTCAAATCATGGCATTAAATGGTCACAAAGAATAAACTTTCATTGCTGTCTTTCTTCTACATTTGTGCTTATTTTTCTTAGGAAGGCGTGCCTGTCTTGGTGAAAGCCTGGCCAGAATGGAGCTGTTCCTGTTTTTTGTTAGTTTGCTACAGAAGTTTTCTTTTTCCACCCTGGCTGGAGATCAGCTGCGTACAGACGGAATCATCGGAGCAACACGTGCACCTCATCCCTACAAGATCTTTGCTGAGACACGCTGAAACACTAAACAATCCAGACAGACTTTACACACAATCACGTCTATCACGGTGCCACTGTAACTACTTCTCAGTCCATTCTAACTAACCCTACAAGGTCCATCAAACCAGTTGCCTCTTTCCACGTCATAACACTGTTGGTTTGGTAGTTTGATTTTTTTTTGCGCTATTTAGAACATCATATTAGAGTTGGAGTAATGCCTGTTTGTTTCCTACTCCTCCCAGGTCCTTGATCCAATTTCCAAATATGGTATGTGAAAAAAGTTTGATTGGGACAAAGATCAAAGTTTTAGAATTATCCAAATTTTGGAGCAATGACTTCCTCCTGAATCAACATCCTTTGAGGCCTTGTGATGGAGTGAGCTCTTCAGAATCAGAATACCTTTTATTTTCCAGGTATACACTGAATACAAGGAATTTGACTTTGGTTTGAGCTGCACTCTCTGTACAGCACGTATGTGCAATAAGAGGAAAAAATGTGTGAAAGACAAACAGATTGAAGTTATGACGTATATGAATTGGTGAGGTTTTTTTTTTTTTTTTGGAAGGTTAAGTTCATTAGGGTGAAGGTCTGTGGAAAGAAACTGCTCCCGTGTCTGGTAGATCTGACGTACAGAGGTCTGTAACATTGAACAGAGGGGAGGAGTTTAAACAGTGTGTGTCCAGGGTGTCAGTGGTGTGCAGAGATGTTACCAGCTCGCTTTCTGGCCCTGGACAGGTATAAGTCCTGGATGGAGGGCAGGCTGGCTCCCATGATTTTTTTCTGCAGACCTGACAGTTTTCTGAAGTCGGTGTCTGTCATGTTTGGAGGCAGAGGGAAACCAAACAGAGATGAAGATGCACAGGACAGACTGTATGATGGTTGTGTACAAGATAATGAGCTGTTCCTGGGGCAGGTTGAATTTCCTGATGATGGTGAGTTCCTCCTTAAGTCTACTATCATATCCACAGTCTTGAGCAGGTTCAGCTCCAGATTGTTCTGACCACACCAGAAGACCAACTGTTCCACCTCCTGTCTGTATGCAGTTTCATCACCATCCTAGATGAGACCAATGATGGTGGAATAGTCTGCAAACTTCAGGAATTTAACAGAGGGGTGCAATGAGGTGCAGTTGTTTGGATAGAGGGAGAAGGGCAGTGGGGAGAGCACACAACCCTGAGGGGCACCAGTGATGAAGATGGATGATGTCACACTTCTATCCAACACTTCAAATTCCATTAATTCTTTCACTGTGATGCTGAGGTTTTGATGAACTTTTGAGACAAATGTTTTTTTTAATACAGCCAAGTGGCCTCTGTGTGCATGCGTGCGTGTGTATGGTTTGTAGCATCAACATCAGATGCTACAACCCCTGGCAAAAATTATGGAATCACCGGCCTCAGAGGATGTTCATTCAGTTGTTTAATTTTGTAGAAAAAAAGCAGATCACAGACATGACACAAAACTAAAGTCATTTCAAATGGCAACTTTCTGGTTTTCAGAAACACTATAAGAAATCAAGAAAAAAAGATTGTGGCAGTCAGTAACGGTTACTTTTTTAGACCAAGCAGAGGAAAAAAAATATGGAATCACTCAATTCTGAGGAAAAAATTATGGAATCACCCTGTAAATTTTCATCCCCCAAATTAACACATGCATCAAATCAGATCTGCTCATTGACATTGACCCTATGTGTCTTTTTGCAAGGAATGTTTTTGCAGTTTTTGCTCTATGGCAAGATGCATTATCATCTTGAAAAATGATTTCATCATCCCCAAACATCCTTTCAATTGTCCAAAATATCAACAAACGTGCAGTTATTGATGACGTAATGACAGCCATCTCCCCAGTGCCTTTACCTGACATGCAGCCCCATATCATCAATGACTGTGGAAATTTACATGTTCTCTTCAGGCAGTCATCTTTATAAATCTCATTGGAAAGGCACCAAACAAATGTTCCAGATTCGAGATAACCTGGATTAATCTTTTTAGTCACATAGCACTACTATTATTCTGAACACTACTGTATGGTTCTCACAATTTTCCTCTTCGGTTTTTCACCTTTGCCTCTTTTCTTTGACTCCATAATGGCTTGTTTTCAGGCAACAACAAAAAAAGGAAAATCCTGCGTGAGTAATCCAAAATCCTGTTGGGTGTGCATGTTCACAGAGCGTAGGGCTGCAATGTGACTGACGCACATCTCTGCGGGAAGCCGAACGTTCATGAACAGATACTTTGTTCAAAAACTGATGCATTTTTCGTTCAAAAAAAAAAATAAATGTTCCTGAACCGATTTGTTGGTAAAAAGCTGTTCGAAGATCAAGGCTCCACTTTGTACAGTTATGGCCATTCACTTGCAATTATATAATGTAACCTAAAATTTGTACCTGCTCCTTTAATAAATGTGAGTAGTGTATGTAGGTGGGCTCCAGAATTGCTCAAATGAGGTCAAATTTGCTAGAGACCCATCATTAGAGTCAAGGTCAAAAGCATGCTGATTTGTAAGTCAAATGCTCTCTCGTCCTTTGGCTGATTTCAACTAGACTTTGTACGTGAAATAAGATCAACTTCAGAATTGCTTTTAAAGGGGTTATTTTGGTCAACTGAAAATGAGAGCCAGTGTTCTAGGAAATGTAGTAACTGGATTTTTCATTCAATCTCCAGTTCAACTGAAGCCACTCATTTCTAAGACACACACATCATTTTCAGAAACTGTAGATTTAAACCACACCAAGTTTAAAATCAGCGCTCAAAAAAGTAACAGCAATAACCCCTCCTAGATGCCACACTGATGTCAATGCAGATGTCAATGTTAGAAATCATTCATTTATCAAGAAAGCCAAAGGCCTTATGATTTCAGATTCTTAACTTTATCCAAAAGAATTGCATTTCTGTCTTCCCTTACACCGATACCATCTGTGCTACCTGACTGTACATAACAAATGGAAATGCTATAGAAATGAAAGCAAGTTGAGAAAACTATCCACAGCATAAGAAAATTAAAGCACTTTCACATGCAGTTATAGATCACAAAATGACAAACCCTCATAATGCCACTCATGTTGGTGCCAAGCAATTAGTCACCATATGTCTTCAGAGTATAATGTAAAGCAGTGGTGGGCACAGTTAACAAAGAAGTTAGCTTTGATAACTGCTAATCCGCTAACTGAAAAGTTACGCTAAACCGATAAACCACTAAAAAATTTAGCGGAAGCTAGAGCTAACCTCTAATTTTCAGTATTGACTCTGGTACGCTATCAGCTACTGACAAGCCAGTTTTGAGCTTAAGTGATGAGCGGAGGCTCATTTTGCCATAATGCTTTTTGGCATCTGTGTGTGTTAATGTTCAAACCTTCAGAATTAGTGCATTATTTTAAAATTAAAAGATGTGTTATATTTTCACTTTGTAAACATGACAGAGTTGACGTTAATGTAGATAAACTATCCGGATTAATTTGGTTTAAAAATCGAAACCATAAGTCAAACCTGCTTTGCTTTTCATGACTTCAGCCACACGTCTGGGACACTGTATGTTGAATGTAAATGACTTTTTTTGGTAGCAGCCTGACAACCAGGCTCCTTCTGTTGGGGTAGATTTGAGCTCAGTTCCTCATAGCTACCTGACTGCTGTCAAACACATAGCAAACAGGAACCAACATGTATGATTTTACGGTTTACAAATGTTTTTGACCGTTCGCCTTTACTAACTATGCCAGCAAAAAAAAACCTTAGCAGAACTAAATTTAGCGGAAAATAAATCAGCCTGCTGCTGGTTTTTGAAGTTAGCTGAAAAGCTAATCTGCTAACAAAAAAAGTTAGCTTCGCTAATTAGTGGTTAGCGGAACTGTGCCCACCACTGATGTAAAGACACCAAAGGTTTCAAGAGCCAGTTACCGACAACAGAAAAAAAATTAAAAATCTGCTTTTTTTTAAGTAACAATCACGCAGAACTTCATCTGGAGCACAATAATGGAATGCATACCCAAAAACCAAGTCCATGATGTAGTACAATATCAAATACAGAGACAAATTCTGGCTTTATCATTTGTGGGTACTATACAATTTATAAACCTTGTTCATGCTGGTGTTAAAATCGCATTTACATTGTAGCTGCACTGCTTCTGGCTACTCTTTATTAGTTACCTTTAAATAACATTTTCAGAATATTTGACTATCCAGGCTTTGCCTGATTTACAGCATGCTGCCAGTACATAAGTCAGAACAGACACTATAGAAACAATAAATACAATAAACCTGAATTTCTGCTCTATGATTTGTTGCTGCTGCAGATCAGAGGATCATCCACTATTATGATTTACAGAATATTCACAGCCTCACGGGGTGGGTTCAAACACTTCAAGAGGAGGGTTTTGTTTTAATGATTGTTACTCAACAAATGATGGCAACCAGCATCAATTATAACCATTCTGACTTTGAAATGACATTTAAAAAAGGTATATTTTTCTTATTATTCAAATGCTAATTGGTGTAGTACACCCTTCAGTGCATAGCATGATTGTATAATTAAATATATTAAAGTACATTTAGTTAGCATTAGCATTCATGTAACCATTTTAAAAGTCACATTCATGCTCTTGGCTTCATTGTGAAGAAGACCTGCTCCAAGAGCACATGACTTCACCAAGACCTAAGTATAGACCTTAATCACAGGTTCTAAAAAGAAAAAAAAAAATCTGAGGGGGGTGAAAAATATATTTTCAAGCTGGCTTCCTCACATATCAGGTGAGTGTAAGACAAACTGGGCAAGATGTTTAATGACTTTGCTTACACCATCAGAAATAAATACCTACGTTTGCATGCTAACAGAATGCGGAAAGAGTTGGCGGTATCGACCCAAATTTGTTATCTTACGCGCACCCAATATAAATTCACCCCCCCACCCACCCCATTTCATATTTTGATCCATAAAATTTGGATCTTTATAGCAATCTAAAACAAATGATTCATTCCATCTCGCAATGCTAAAGACAGAAAGAAAACAATGCTGGAGCTGCCCGCTTAATCAGATCCACTCCACTAGTTAATGGATTCCTCCTTGGCCTCCATACTCCACCCTTCCACAAACGTCAGTAGTTTTTGCTTAAGCCTGCTAACAGACAAACAGCACTGAAAACACAATCTCCTTATGGAAAAGTCATAAAATTGCCAGACGCTGAACATGTCTTCTCTCATTTCTAACTTTTTTTTCCAAGGATTACAGAAAATAATAACAAAGGCTAACTTAAACAGATATTCTGTCAAGTCTGAACTTTTGTGAAGCCCAAACACAAAGTACAGAAGAAAAATACATTCTCATTGCTTGAATGCTGTCAGCTGCTTTAGCTAGTGAGGTGAATGCAGGCTACACGTCAATGTTCTCTATGAGGTTCAGCCTGAGTGTAGTGTATCTTACAGTGGATCGTGAGACTGTGTCAAATCACCTCATCTTTGTCCCCTCCCACACCAAAAGGAGATGTGTTTAAGGTCACTTAAGTGTTGAATTGTCTTAGGATGTGAGGACACTGAGGGCACAGTTTCCCCTTAAGTGAATAAGGTGAGACGTCTGACTCTGTGAAAAGTTCTACTTTGTGGTAGCAGCAGGCATGTTGATGGACAGGGCCCGGCGTGGTGCATTCGAGACTAGTCGCTGCTGGGCGAGGAAGGACTGACCAGGAGACAGCATTGAAGCGCGGCCACCGAGACGTGATTCAATGGCCAACTTCTGAAAGTTGACACTCTGAGAAGAGAAAAATGACATTTTTTCCACATCAGACTTCATTCTACTGCTGTTCTTCATGGACTTTTTTTTTAAATGATAACTAAAAACAAGATGACAGGTCAGGTCTGGGAGCATGTGTTGGTGCTTCCTGTCACTACATCCATCACACTACAGAACCACCCTGGACGTTGACTGGCAACCACCCAGAGAGAGGGTAAAGTCAGACCTTACCCATGTGAAGTGCTTTGGGGTGACTTTGTTGTGATTTAGAGCTGCATGAATACATTCAACTGAATTCCAACCCCACCTCCAGGAAGCAGTCATTCATCTGCCTCAGCCAGGAGAAATCTAAATGTCACCTTCACCTTTTCCACCTGCTGGACAGTTCAGTACTGAAGCACCTGTGAACTGCACCATGCTCAGAGAAAACACACCAGATGGCAGTAACCTCTCACTTAACACAAAGTCATTTCTACAGTGCTCAAGGACTCTTTGGAGAGACCCAGTACCAATTCATAGCATTAGGCCACTCGTTAAAGACAATCACACAGTAAGAATGGAAGCAACAGGTCCCACAAGACGGTTCTTCATTCTCCTCAACTGTACCGTAAATCATATAGAGACCATGAAGCCCACTGGGCCAGTATTTATCTCCAAATTCCATGACATTAAGTCGACAACTCCTCCTGGATGGGATGCCAGCCCAACAGGTTATTTCCTCTGCCAAGGTGGGAACCCTTTTACAGCTGGGTGAACTGAGACAATGCAGATGAATGAATTTGTTGCTGAATTTATTCACCAACTACATAAGTAAAATATTGTTTTGGCAGTGATGACATTCATATACACAAGAGATAAATAAGCAAATTAATCAACAAATAACATATATACTCAACAAAAATATAAACGCAACACTTTTGGTTTTGCTCCCATTTTGTATGAGATGAACTCAAAGATCTAAAACTTTTTCCACATACACAATATCACCATTTCCCTCAAATATTGTTCACAAACCAGTCGAAATCTGTGATAGTGAGCACTTCTCCTTTGCTGAGATAATCCATCCCACCTCACAGGTGTGCCATATCAAGATGCTGATTAGACACCATGATTAGTGCACAGGTGTGCCTTAGACTGCCCACAATAAAAGGCCACTCTGAAAGGTGCAGTTTTGTTTTATTGGGGGGGGATACCAGTCAGTATCTGGTGTGACCACCATTTGCCTCATGCAGTGCAACACATCTCCTTCGCATCATCCATGAAGAGAACACCTCTCCAGCGTGCCAAACACCAGCGAATGTGAGCATTTGCCCACTCAAGTCGGTTACGACGACGAACTGGAGTCAGGTCGAGACCCCGATGAGGACGACGAGCATGCAGATGAGCTTCCCTGAGACGGTTTCTGACAGTTTGTGCAGAAATTCTTTGGTTATGCAAACCGACTGTTTCAGCAGCTGTCCGACTGGCTGGTCTCAGACGATCTTGGAGGTGAACATGCTGGATGTGGAGGTCCTGGGCTGGTGTGGTTACACGTGGTCTGCGGTTGTGAGGCTGGTTGGATGTACTGCCAAATTCTCTGAAACGCCTTTGGAGACGGCTTATGGTAGAGACATGAACATTCAATACACGAGCAACAGCTCTGGTTGACATTCCTGCTGTCAGTATGCCAACTGCACGCTCCCTCAAATCTTGCGACATCTGTGGCATTGTGCTGTGTGATATGACCTAGCACACAGTAATTGATATACATTGAACAAAAGTATAAACTCTACGCAACACTTTTGTTTTTGCTCCCATTTTTCATGATCTGAACTCAAAGATCTAAAACATTTTCTATGTACACAAAATACCTATTTCTCTCAAATATTGTTCACAAATCTGTGTTAGTGAGCTCTTCACCTTTGCCGAGATAATCCATCTCACAGGTGTGGCATTAAGATGCTGATTAGACAGCATGATTATTGCACAGGTGTCCCTTAGGCTGGCCACTCTAGATTCTGGTGGCAGGATCCAGCAGATCATAGTAAAAGGAGCATTGATCAATTTTCACCACAGAAAGGAACACTGAGCAATTGTCGCCAGATCTGTGGAGACTGACAGTCCTGGTGAACTCGCCCCAGCAGTACGATGTTTGAATTGAACTCACTAACAGCCACAGGAGTGTCACCTCTGGGACAGTCGTCAATCAATCAAGGTGAAAGTCAAATGTTTCCCCTCGCTAAGATATCAGGTATCGTTACTGGAGAGGACTCTGACAACAAACAAGATCCTCAAAGAGAGCCCAAATCTGTGCCTAGTAACATGCTTACTGATAGGGATGATACAGTGAGGAAAATAAGTATGTGAACACCCTGCGGTTTTGCAAGATAGTACTTAGAAATCATGGAGGGGTCTGAAATTTTCATCTTAGGTGCATGTCCACTGTGAGAGACATAATCTTAAAAAAAAAAAAAAAAAAAAAAAAAAAAAATCCAGAAATCACAATGTATGATTTTTTTTTAATAATTTATTTGTATGTTACTGCTGCAAATAAGTATTGGAACACCTATCAACCAGCAAGAATTCTGGCTCTCACAGACCTGTTAATTTTTCTTTAAGAAGCCCTCTTATTCTGCACTCTTTACCTGTATTAATTGCACCTGTTTGAACTTGTTACCTGTATAAAAGACACCTATTCACACACTCTCAATCACACTCCAACCTGTCCACCATAGCCAAGACCAAAGAGCTGTCTAAGGACACCAGGGACAAAACTGTAGACCTGCACAAGGCTGGGATGGACTACAGGACAACAGGGAAGCAGCTTGGTAGAAGACAACAAATGTTATGATTATTTATTAGAAAGTGGAAGAAACACAAGATGACTGTCAATCTCCCTCGGTCTGGGATTCCATGCAAGATCTCACTTTGTGGGGTAAGGATGATTGTGAGAAAGCTCAGAATTACACAGGAGGACCTGGTCAATGACCTGAAGAGAGCTGGGACCACAGTCACAAAATCCTGCAGGGCAGCAAGGCCCCCCTGATCAAGCCAGCACATGTCCAGGCCCGTTTGAAGTTCACCAGTGACCATCTGGATGATCCAGAGGAGGCATGGGAGAAGGTCATGTGGTCAGATGAGACCAGAATAGAGCTTTTTGGAATCAACTCCACTTACCATGTTTAGAGGATGAGAACAACCCCAAGAAAACCATCCCAACCGTGAAGCATGGGGGTGGAAACATCATACTCTGTGGGTGCTCTTCTGCAAAGGGGACAGGACGACTGCACCGTATTGAAGGGAGGATGGATGGGGTCATGCATTGCGAGATTTTGGCAAACAACCTCCTTCCCTCAGTAAGAGCATTGAAGATGGGTCATAGCTGGGTCTTCCAGCATGACAATGACCCCAAACACACAGCCAGGGCAACTAAGGAGGGGCTCCGTAAGAAGAGCATTTCAAGGTCTTGGAGTGGCCTGGGCAGTCTCCAGACCTGAACTCAATAGAAAGTCTTTGGAGGGAGATGAAACTCCAAACCTGAAAAATCTAGAGAAGATCTGTATGGAGGAGTGGACCAAAATCCCTGCTGCAGTGTGTGCAAACCTGGTGAAAAACTACAGGAAACGTTTGTAATCTGTAATTGCAAACAAAGGCTACTGTGCCAAATATTAACATTGATTTTCACATGTTCAAATACTTATTCGCAGCAGTAACAGAGAAATAAATTATAAAAAAAAAAAAAAATCATACATTGTGATTTCTGGATTTTTTTTTTTTAGATTATGTCTCTCACAGTGGACATGCACCTAAGATGAAAATTTCAGACCCCTCCATGATTTCTAAGTGGGAGAACTTGCAAAATCGCAGGGTGTTCAAATACTTATTTTCCCTCACTGTATTTGACATCTTTAAAAGGACTTGGACCACAGGTATGTTGAGCAGTGGCAGGACCAGACCAACAGTAGGCATGTCCACCTACCAAGACTGTACCACTTCCAGGTTTGTGGACCTCAGACAGCAATGCTACTGCAATGCAGTTTTACAAATGTGATCGACAGCTGTGGAAAATGTTCATCCTACCTTATTATACCATGCTGTGACAATCAGCTTCTCCTCATACTCCCTCAGCCTGGCCTGTTCACACTGACGCTAGGAGACAAAATGGAACCAACAAATGTGAACTGTTTGTCAAATGAACCAAGTGCTGTAAAGCTCAATTTTCTGTAAAAAATAAATAAATAAAACATCCTGCCAGAGGTGGGTACAAAAGAGACAGAAAAAAAAATCCAATAACTGCATCTGGATTGTCACCAAAATCTCTTAACTTTCTCAGAACCACAAATTCTAACTATAGCACCGCACTAGTTTCCAATTCCACAAAATTTTACATTGGAAAAAAAAATTCAAGGTCAAAGTCCTGTTAGAAGTGGCTTTTCATAAGCTAAATTAGATGTGACCAAATGTCAGGAGTATGTATTTAGTTCATGCACTTAAATCAAAGTGTTTTTTTTTTTTTTTGTGGTGTTGCCAGGTGTTTTTTTTTTCCAACTTTCTCAGTTTCTGAATTCTTCTCCAGGTAATTTTCACAGATCACTGGTTACGCTATGCACAATTTGTCATTGCTTTTTGGCACATAGTTTCTTACTGATAACTGGAAAACAGAGACAAAAAATTGGAACCTCCACCCAATTTTGCTGGTGTAGGTAAATCCATAACAGAAAAATTAGAGTGATTGAGGCACTTTGATTGAAATATAATGAAAAATGTACACTAAATGGGCTTTTTAATATTAAATTCAAATGTCCACAAAATCAGCAATCTGGATCAGATCCAGATCAAACTTTGTCAGGTGATAGTGAGTGCCAGTCTGCACTTCACTTTCAAATATGAGAGTGATTGGGGCACAATTTAGTAAGATATAATGTAAATAATACACATTAAATGGGGTTTTCAATGTTAAATTTAAATGGCCACAAAATCTGTAATCCGGATGAGATCCAGATCAAACTCAGTCGGTGAAGAATATTATCCTACATAACAATCTCAACTATGAAAGAACTTTGATCTTTTTGACAGTTATGAATTTTCGAACATTTATTTTATGTTAAAGGATAGGGATTTTTCCCCTAACTTTCACCTTGAAAATTGAATAGGCTCTTGCCTATCAGGATATGAATCCTCTGTAAAAATTTCATAACAACATATGAAAAATTGTGGGTTACAGGCTGCTGAAAAAGAAACTAAGTAACAAAGAGGAGTGAAAACATAACCTCTGCCCAACTTCGCTGGCGGAGGTAACTAACCTAATCTAGGTTTACCAGAAATCAACCTATCACTTGTGAGCATGACTGTGGACAGGATAAGAGTGAAGGCAAATAACCAAGAATCAACGACGACAAACAGATTTACCTCCAGACTGAGAATCTGCTTGTCCCGGTCAGCCAGTTGGTTCCTCAGAGCCTGAATCTCTGCTGTGGCTGGATTCAGTTTAGGATCCAAAGCTCGAATCACCTAAAAACAGGTTAACAAAAATTACCATATGAATAGATATTTATCATATGTCGGGGAACAAAGTACAAAAATGTGGACAACAGAAGACTCTCACATTGCGAGCCTTCTCCAAATACATTTTATATCTCTCCTCCATGGCCCTCATGTCATCATCCTTCTTTTTCAGTGCTGCCATTAGCTCATCCACCTTCAATGCTTTTGGATAGAAAAATAAATAAATAAATGTTATAAATAAATGTTGACATAATACTGACATTGCTTTGTTGGTTGATGCATGGAAAAGGAAATCTCAGTTAGTATGATGGAAGTTTAGAAAACTACCAGGCTATCAGGTTTTGGATAACCAAACAGACATTTTATCATCAACGGGATGTTTTTAAACTAACAACAGGATGTTTTAAAGAAAAACAACTCAGATTTGATATGTCAAGCTAAAAATGGTGAAAAATACTGCAATATTGGTCCACCCAAGGCCCAGAAAAATCCATAAACATTTCATCACTGTACAAAAAAAAAAGTGTACAAGTGTAATGATTAGTTGGAATACTGATTACTGAGCTGGCTTGTACCAGTCTGAGTGTTGTCAGGCTGAAGGTCCTCCAGCAGCTCTTTCTTCCTCATGATTTCATCCTGAGCCTCGTTCAGCTGGACCCTGAGGAAACAAATGCTCCTTCAGCTCCTTCTACTGGAGAACAGAGAAACTCTTCCTGTGACTCAAAGTATGCAGAAGGATTCACACTTACATATGTGCATCAAGTTTCCTCTTTAGGTTTGACTGAAAGCAAAAGATATTTGAAAAACTCAACATGTGTGCAGTCACATAACCTTCAAAATGAATATAATTCATTTAAAAAAAAAAAAAAAAAAAGATAGTTATGAGACACTTCACTGAAATTCCATCAGCTCACCATCCATCCAGTTTAATATAATTAACTTTGTTGAATATTTCCAGTGTAGCTGATGTCAGTGTTTACTGCCACAGTGTCACACTCACATCATCAGGTTTGGCAGCCTGACTTTGAAGAGCCTTCTGGAGGTCCTCAACCTGCTGCTGCAGAACTCTAATCCTCTCCAGACTTAATCTGCAATCAGAAAAAATTAACATACTACATGAAGAAAACAAATCCAGGTCTAAAGCGCTTACAGGGACTTTGGTGAATTATCAAGCAAACATGTTTACAAGTTTATTCAGTGTTGTAATGGAACGAAGTAAAAATACTTCAGTACAGCAATTTTGGATGTGCCTTGTTTACTTGAATTTTTCTATTTCTGTAAAATTGCACTTAAATGTTCAAAATGAAATTCATTCTTTCATTGTAACAGCCTTATTGGTTCCACTCTTCATTACAAAATAAACTGGAAAGACTATTTTCTTACAACCCCTGGCAAAAATTATGGAATCACTGGCCTCGGAGGATGTTCATTCAGTTCACACAGTTCATTCACCAAACAAAAGTTCCAGCATCATCACCTTGCCCAATGCAGATTCGAGATTCATCACTGAATATGACTCATCCAGTCATCCACAGTCCACGATTGCTTTTCCTTCGCCCATTGTAACCTTGTTTTTTTCTGTTTAGGTGTTAATGATGGCTTTCGTTTAGCTTTTCTGTATGTAAATCCCATTTCCTTTAGGCGGTTTCTTACAGTTCGGTCACAGACGTTGACTCCAGTTTCCTCCCATTCGTTCCTCATTTGTTTTGTTGTGCACTTTTGATTTTTGAGACATATTGCTTTAAATTTTCTGTCTTGATGCTTTGATGTCTTCCTTGGTCTACCAGTATGTTTGCCTTTAACAACCTTCCCATGTTGTTTGTATTTGGTCCAGAGTTTAGACACAGCTGACTGAACAACCAACATCTTTTGCAACACTGCGTGATGATTTACCCTCTTTTAAAGAGTTTGATAATCCTCTCCTTTGTTTCAATTGACATCTCTCGTGTTGGAGCCATGTTTCATGTCAGTCCACTTGGTGCAACAGCTCTCCAAGGTGTGATCACTCCTTTTTAGATGCAGACTAACGAGCAGATCTGATTTGATGCAGGTGTTAGTTTTGGGGATGAAAATTTACATGGTGATTCCATAATTTATTCCTCAGAATTGAGTGAGTCCATATTTTTTTCCCTCTGCTTGGTCTAAAAAAATAACCGTTACTGACTGCCACAAATTTTTTTCCTGATTTCTTATAGTGTTTCTTAAAAGCCAGAATGTTGCCATTTGAAATGACTTTAGTTTTGTGTCATGTCTGTGATCTGCTTTTTTTCTACAAAATTAAACAACTGAATGAACATCCTCCGAGGCTGGTGATTCCATAATTTTTGCCAGGGGTTGTATTTGCAGCGCTCACTCACACAGTTCAGTAACACAGATTATATAACAGCTGAGTGGATCCTTGTCATTTGATTGGTGGTTTATATGTCATGTGACATGGATTATTTGTACCATTTGCCATTGTGTTTCATTGACCGTGCAACTGTTTGTTTTTAGCATGCAATTTTAGTGCTATATGAAATGTGCTATTGCACGCCCCATCCACCGCGCGTGCTCACACTAACGGGGGCGGCGTTTGGCTGAACATGGCAGAGTTTGTTTTCCTGGCGGACGACGATTTGAAGGAGCTAACTGATGCTGCTTATTCTTCTAACATAAAAAACAAATCCACTACGCTGTAAGCTGTCTGGAGCAATGAAGAGCTGGACAAGTTTCTGACATGATTTTTAGCTGGACACTACAGTTTTTTTTTTTTTTTTGGAAGTACATGAAGTTAGTGCATGACATCACTGACTACATCATAGTTATTTTGGGCTCCAATTTAAAGTTCACGTTGGACTGTTAAGCACCAGTGGAACACCAAAATGTAAGTCCCTTTTCTGTTGTTTATAAATTAATAAAATGTTTTTACATTCCTTCAATGTAACAAATATTTCATTTCAAGAGTTGTACCATTGCACTCATAAACATTCATTATTTGTATAATATATAGCCGCAACGCTACTTATGTTCTGAATGCCTGATTACCGGTCAAATATTTTCCTATATCGGACTGGTTACTAGAGGTGCACCGATTGATTGGCCACCGATCATTATCGGCCGATCACGCCTTGATCGGTTTGATCAGTGATCGGCAAAATGCGCCGATCAAAAGGACCGATCACAACAGTGCAGGCAGTAGCGCAGGGAGCGCTTGGTGTGTTTGTCAGGAAAATGATAATTTCTCTACATTGATTACAGACCCTGCAGCGGGTCCGTGATCAACTTTTCTGCAGCGCGGCTTTGCTCTGAACCTTGAACCAATTGAACCAGTGGTTCGCAGATTGAAGCAATGCTTCGAGCCTTTTGCTTCATTTATACTTTCTTTCGCTTAATTTTCCCCCGCTAAAACCCTAAAGAGCATACGTCTGTGAGTATTATTTACCTTTTCTATGTTAAATCGACCTGTTATGGTCTTCTGAAACAGTTGATAGATGTATTTTATAACTTAAAAACGGCAGTGATGCTAACGCATTAGCATGTCTATGGCATTTTCAGTGTTAAAAGTTAGCATTACGCATTTGCAGCTGTCATCATGTTCGGGTGCATTTGTTTTAAAATTGTAATATTTCTTAAATTTATTTTTGTTTATATATTAATTTATTATTATTTTGGGCATGATCCAAATATGTACTTGATCGGTATCGGCCTTGATCGGTATCGGCCGATCAAAATTTCGGTGATCGGCCTAAAAAAATCCTGATCGGTGCACCTCTACTGGTTACCATGACAAGTGGTCCACAATGTGTTTTTCGTCACAAACCAGGAAGCTAAAACATGAGTAGAAAAATCCAGTCCGACATGAACGTACTCCATAAATATCTAAACAGCATCGAAAGAAACACACAAATTGGAAGCTTACCAGCTAACAACCTAGCAAGTTCTTCATGGAAGTGAAGAAAGCAAATGACCCCTACACCGTCAGCAGTATATTGGGGTAATACAGTAAGTTTGCGCATATATTAAACAAATTATTAACCTCGCTTGCTCGGTCAATAATAATAAGTACAGACCTCGACTTAAATTTGCTGCAGTTTTGTGTGTGCTAAAACGTACATAAATACCATAGCGAGCATACTGATTTACTAACGGAGTACACTGAGGACTGCATCTTTCAGCCAAGTACACATCATGACTGCGCACGCTCGTTCTCTGAGCCTCACTCTCGTTTGGCTACCAAATATCAACCAAACCCTGGTAACGTGGTTATGCATGTTCCGGCAGATGGGTACGTTCAACCTGGTTTAAACCTGATGTAAGTGTTAAGTCCAGGTGAAGTGTAAACATATAAGGTGCACACTGTGCTATTCTTGACTGTGCTAATGGTTTTTATAGATTTGAAAGGTGCTGGAAAAGCCGATGTGATATTCATTATTGTGAGAACAAAGATCCTGAATGCACATGCTCTTTGCTTTACACAATTTTCCCATAGAGAAGAAAAACCGAGAAGGATACAAAAGATGGATTAAAATAGTAAATTTGTCAATTACAGTTATCACAGTCAGTTTAATAATATGAACAGAACACTGTCATGGTAAACAATGACAAGACTGTCTTCCTTGTAGTCCTTGCTGAGCCGATGGCCATCAAATATGGCCATCGAGTACTGCAAAGGCTTTTTGTCCGTCCGTCTGTCCAGTCCTATGACTGCCAGGCTCTTGAAATTTACAGGGAACATTCTTGGGACACAGACCTTGGACAAGCTAAAAGCTAGCTAACCTTGATGTATTTTAAGAGGTTAAAAGGTCACATTCTGTTTCAATCTGATCCGTTTTGTTTTTGAGTGGCGCGCGTGACAGCCAATCAGAGCAGAGCTGCACTGTGACATCAGTCTCTGGTCTCTTCAAAACCACTTTGTTTTATGTGTTTATATACAAGTTTCTCATATGTTTTGTAAAAGCTAGAGAGAAATAAACACCTATAAATATGAAAATGCTGTTTTTAACCTGATAACACCCCTGGAGTCATTTACAAGACATTTTGCGGACATTAGCTTGCAGGCTAACTTTCGGTAACTCAAGGCTAACTTCCTATGGAGTTAAATTTGTCTCGTTAATAAATTCAAATGCACAGAGGGTGATCTACAAATATTCCTTGACTTGCACAACGTGAACAAATGATTGTTTGATTAGAACATGTACAAACTGCACTTAAAACAATAGGATCTTAATAATCAATCAACTGCAAATTATACAGAACACAATGCTCACACGGCCGAGGGTATTTTAGCATTGCTTTATATTTATTATTACTTATATTTTGTCATTTGGTTTTTAAATGGAGCACAGTGGAAATAAGTGTTTTCACTTTCTTGTGTCATCCATGTATTTTTAACATATTTACAATTATATTATCTACTTACGTTGAACTTACTAAATAAAATCACACACGCATGCTTTTAATATATAGATGATTTGCCGCCCCCTGCTGGAATGGCATGTAGGTCCAGAATGTAATGATCAAAGTCCATTGTTCAGTATTGTTTTGCTAATATCCATAGTTTCTCCAAAAATATCAGTCCTAAGAACATTCTGTTTTGTCGGCGTTCATCCTTGACCCAAAATACATAAGCATAACAAGCAACAAATGTCAGCTCTCCACAGTTTGTCCATGATCAAAGTTGCATGCACGCATTGGTTTTTGTCTTTCCTGCATTCTACCGCAAGCAGGTGCTTTTATTTTTACACACCCACACACAGACAGTGGTAGAAGACATCAAAGCCAGTAAAGTTTTCACTCATGGCAATGGCAAGATGACACTTAACTCAGTCATGGTAACGATAACATGACACTTTAATTAAACTAACTAAACTGACAAAACCAATTGAACTACAAACACAGAATAAATCAATAACACTAACTCCAATAACATTTAAAACCCCAAACTCCTATGAGGCAATGCAGCACAACGTCCATTGTTCACTGTTAGCCAATATCCCTAATTTCTCCAAGAATATATCATCCTTGACCCAAAATACATAAGCATACCAAACAGCAAATGTCAGCTCTCCCCAGTTTGTCCATGATCAAAGTTGCACGCACGCACTGATTTTTGTCTTTCCTGCATTCTACCGCAATCAGGTGCTTTTATTTTTACACACCCACAAACAGACGGTGGTAGAATACATCAAAGCCAGTAAAGTTTTCACTCATGGTAATGGCAAGATGACACTTAACTCAGTCATAGTAACGATAACATGACACTTTAAACTATCTAAACTGACAAAACCAATTGAACTACAAACACAGAATAAATCAATAACACTAACTCCAATAACATTTAAAACCCCAAAATCCCAAACTCCTATGAGGCAATGCAGCACAACGTCCATTGTTCACTGTTAGCCAATATCCCTAATTTCTCCAAGAATATATCATCCTTGACCCAAAACACATAAGCATACCAAACAGCAAATGTCAGCTCTCCCAAGTTTCTCTGTGATCAAAGCCACACACACACACACACACACACACACACACACACACACACACACACACACACACACACACACACACACACACACACACACACACACACACACACACACACACACACACACAGGACACTTGGCTATTAATATATAAATGTTTCACTAAAATTTCTAAATTGGCTTAGGAGGATTGGTGCTAACAAGACTTGTGTAGAAATGAATAAATGAAAGGACAGAAATGGTGATTCTTGTACACCCACCAGGAAACCTTTGTTTATCGAGGTGTTATTTAAAAAAAGTGTTAAACTACTAAACTCAAACAGAAATGACATGGAATTCTTAAACTTTCACCAAGCTGCAGGCCAAAAGAAAAATGACTGTAAAAACAACAAGCTTAACAGAAGGGGAGGGAAAAAGGTTTAATTTCCTTCTGTCATTGAAACCAAACAAAACACACCCACTAATCTTAACCAGGTGGTGAATAACTAAAATATAAATAAGGAAGAATGCAGGAACTTTAATCTGTGTTCACCTATTGTCTGTCTCCAGCTCACTGCGTGTCTTATGTGCTTTCTCAAGCTGTGCCTGCAGAGCAGTGATCTTCTCCTGCTCATATTCCTCCTGCTGCACCCTCAGCATCTTGTTCTCATGCTGAAGTCTGATGAACTTCTCCCTGAACAGACACATAAAAACAGTGTTCATGCACCACAGCAACATAACTACAATGAGGTCAAAACTGGTGATCCTTACCTGTATTCAATGGGTAATAACTCAGCTGCCAGGTTGTCATGGGTGGGGCTGCCAGGAGGAAGAATACCTACATGGAAAAAGAATGTGGGCTTTAGAATAACAATATGACAGCTGACTCAACCCCATCATCATATTTTACATACCTGCTTGAGAGAGGTGGTGCTGCTGAACCTGAGCGCACCGTAGCTCCTCGTTGATTTCTTTTATGGAGTCTCTCTCAACAATGATTCTCTAGTGTTGACAAGATGAAAGACTTTTTACAAATTCATAATCTTTTAACATGTTTTGCCAATATGTAATGACATAATGCAAATGATGTCACACCTCCTTTTCCTTAATCACAGTCTCATGTTTCTCTTCCAATTTCTTCATCTCAAAGGCCAGATTGTCTGCCCGTCTCGATTCCTCCGACAGCTTCTTGTGCAGCTCCTGAACCTGTCAGAACATCACACTGCACTAAGCACATATGGCTGATCCAATTTAAATCAGTGCTATGAAATAAGAGAATGGACCTTATAGTTTTACCTGTCGCTTGTATGTCTCAAGCTGTGCACGTGCAGCGTTGGCCCTCCTCAGCTCTTCTTCCAGACTAACAGTGTTCTGCATGTAGGTCATATTATTCTCCTCCAGCAGCTTCATCTGCCTCTTCAAATCACCTAAATTCTCCAGCTTACGCTTGTAAGTTTCTACTGAGGCCTCCAGCATTACCACCCGATCTGAGCAGTTTCTACAGACCAAATACAGAAATACTACTGAATCCATTCAGTAAAACTATGATTAGAAACCATTTATAAGTGCCTAATAATCTTAACAGAAATACTGTCACAAAATGAAATGAATAAAGCCAGAGCTGCAGCTTGTCACCAGTGCTGTTTGTTAGGTTCATGGACAGGATTTCAAGGTGCTTTTGGCGGCATGCAGATGATGCAGTTCTGCAGGCTTCATCACACAGACCTCTGATGTGCACTAGGTAGGTCTGAGGCAGGGGCAGATCCAGGATTTTGTAAGGGGGTGGGAGGGCATGTGGATTTGTGAACAAGTAAGGCATGACTAATTTTGTATTTTTAGGTGCCATTTCCTGTATTTTGGCAAATATTTTACCAAAAGTTACACCACAGAGAAAATAAACTTTATAACCTGTTTTTTTTTTTTGTTTTGTTTTTTTAATTTGAAGTTGTATTGTACAAATCTTGAATGTGATGCTATAATGTTGTGATGACAAGTAACAGAGAACATCTGAAATGTCTGTGGCTAAATAAGTGAACACCCTCACTGAATCATGGTCTGGTATAACTGTATTTAGCTGAGTCACTTGTTGCTGAATAGAGGGTTCAGAATCAGCATTCAGCAGGGATTTTTACATACGCCAGACAGTCATGGTGAAGAAAGAGCTAAACCAGAAGGCAAGACTTATTTTAACAGTTGATTTACACTACCATCCTCACCTATGGTCATGAAATGTGGGTAATGACCGAAAGAACAAGCTGCAGAAATGAGATTCCTCCATCCATTCCTCCAGTATCTGGGATTACAGTCAGAGACGGGGTGAGAAGCTGAAATATCCAGAAGCACCTCAGAGTAGAGTTGCGGTTTCCTTGTGTCGAAAGGAGTCAGGTGAGGTGGTTCGGGTAACCGGTGAGGATGTCTCCGGTCGTTTCGCTAGTGATGTCTTAATGGCTCATCCGACTGGGAGGAGGCCAAAGGGAAAACCCAGGACACACTGGAGGTATTCTATTTCACCTCAGGATCCCTCAGGAATTGTTAGAGGACTTGAACGAGGATAGGGAAGTGTGGGATGAGCTGCTTGGTCTACTGCCACTGTGATCCAAATAAGAAAAATGCTTAAGTGAGTGGGGAAAAAATAAATAAATAAACCACTGGCTCTGGTAGAAACACGAGCAGTATGTTTCAACGGGCCGAAATGAAGCCTACACAGAACTACACAAAGTTGTAGCTCCTTGACTGGCTGCTTAAAGCTGGCTCTAAAAACAAGCAGATTCCCAAAGAAGTCCATGTTAAAATTTCCAACTTCAGAGGAGGAAAAACAAAAAAGCACTTTTATAGCCAGGTACAAAAACAGTTTTGTCTCTATAGCTAGCCATGATAACTGTATGAGGGTTGAATGTTTTTCTAACTTCTTAAGCTTCTTCTGTAAGCCATAAAGTTTTGCATGATTAAGGCAGTGGCTGCTTTGACTTACAGCAACTATGCCATGAGCTGTGCTCATAGCATCCATAACACACCATTATGACAACCAAAAACCAAGTCAGAAAATATGATGCAGCTTGTCTTGTTCTCAGGTGCACATGGAATGTGATGAGAGATGAGGACAGATCAGTATGTATTTTGTCAGCTGAGACTATGACACCCAGTAAAACTAACCATCTAAATTAAAAAAATATCACACAGACACCAACCGTAGAACATCCAGTTCATCTTTAAGCGCACGAGATTCTTCTGCCAGACTGGTAAGTTCATCGTTGCGGTGCTGAACTTCAACCAACTGTTTCTCCAACTCTTCACAGTGGATCCGGTAGTCATCCTTTGCAGCCTCCAGCCTAAAATATTAAAGAACTCATGTGGATTCACTCTCTCATAGGTACAGTAGTGTTCAGAATAACAGTAGTGCTATGTGACTAAGAAGATTAATCCAGGTTTTGAGTATATTTCTTATTGTTACATGAGAAACAAGGTACCAGTAGATTCAGTAGATTTTCACAAATCCAATAAGACCAAGCATTCATGATATGCACACTCTTAAGGCTATGAAATTGGGCTATTAGTATAAAAAAAAAAAGTAGAAAAGGGGGTGTTCACAATAATAGTAGCATCTTCTGTTGACGCTACAAACTCAAAACTATTATGTTCAAACTGCTTTTTTAGCAATCCTGTGACTCAAACTAGTATTTAGTTGTATAACCACAGTTTTCCATGATTTCTTCACATCTGCGAGGCATTAATTTTGTTGGTTTGGAACCAATATTTTGCTCATTTACTAGTGTGCTTGGGGTCATTGTCTTGTTGAAACACCCATTTCGAGGGCATGTACTCTTCAGCATAAGGCAACATGACCTCTTCAAGTATTTTGACATATCCAAACTGGCCCATGATACCTGGTATGCGATATATAGGCCCAACACCATAGTAGGAGAAACATACCCATATCATGATGCTTGCACCACCATGCATCACTGTCTTCACTGTGAACTGTGGCTTGAATTCAGAGTTTGGGGGTCATCTCACAAACTGTCTGCGGTCCTTGGACCCAAAAAGAACAATTTTACTCTCATCAGTCCACAAAATATTCCTCCATTTCTCTTTAGGCCAGTTGATGTGTTCTTTGGCAAATTGTAACCTCTTCTGCACATGTCTTTTATTTAACAGAGGGGACTTTGCGGGGGATTCTTGCAAATAAATTAGCTTCACACAGGCATCTTCTAACTGTCACAGCACTTACACGTAACTCCAGATTGTCTTTGATCATCCTGGAGCTGATCAATGGGTGAGCCTTTGCCATTCTGGTTATTCTATCCATTTTGATTGTTTTCCATTTTCTTCCACGCGTCTTTTTTTTTGTCCATTTTAAAGCATTGGAGATCATTGTAGATGAACAGCGTATAATTTTTTGCACCTGTGTATAAGTTTTCCCCTCTCCAATCAACTTTTTAATCAAACTATGCTGTTCTTCTGAACAATGTCTTGAATGTCCCATTTTCCTCAGGCTTTCAAAGAGAAAAGCATGTTCAACAGGTGCTGGCTTCATCCTTAAATAGGGGACACCTGACTCACACCGGTTTGTTCCACAAAATTGACGAATTCACTGACTGAATGCCACACTACTATTATTGTGAACACCCCTTTTCTACTTTTTCTTTTTTACTAATAGCCCAATTTCATAGCCTTAAGAGTGTGCATATCATGAATGCTTGGTCTTGTTGGATTTGTGAGAATCTACTGAATCTACTGGTACCTTGTTTCCCATGTAACAATAAGAAATATACTCAAAACCTGGATTAATCTTTTTAGTCACATAGCAGTACTATTATTCTGAACACTACTGTATACCAAGGTTGACCCGGTAGATTCAAGCACAAAACGCACCTGAAGTTCTCCTCCTGCAGTGCCTCGAGCTGCTGTTGTAACTGACTGTGCTTTCTCCCCGAAGGTGTGCTTGGGTCATCAAAGGTGTACAACTGATTGGCACGGTCTGTTAAGACATCATTCTCAGCCAATAAACTGTTCCGTTCTTCTTGAAGGAGGGTCACCTGTCAGATATGAGACCCACTCTAACAAACACATACACTCACTGGCCACTTCATTATTGTACACCTGTTCAAAGGCTCTTTAAAACCAA